>NC_061095.1:49229189-49256902 GCF_015104395.2 Macrobrachium nipponense | reverse complement strand
CTCTCTCTTGTATTTTCAATGAAAATATACAGTAATTTGTGAATACACAGTGTTGCCATGAAAAAAAGTAAATTAGTGATAATTTTAGAGATACGGCCCTAAGAAAAATTGCAAATTAGTAGTGAAATTTTCCCTGTGGACATGTTTTCAAGAACGTCGTTCCGCTTACGACGATTTTCGGGTTACGACGCGAAGATATATATATATATATATATATATATATGTATTATATATCTATATATATATATATATATATATATATATATATATATATGTATATATATATATTTATATATATATATATCATATATATATATATAATATATATATATATATGTATATATATGTATATATATATATATATATATATAATATATATATAATATATATATATATATATATATATATATATATATATATATATCTTTGATATGCTAAACATAATAGAAATGAATGCTAACAGAGAATGCTAATAGAAAAATAAAGAGAGAGAGAGAGTTGCCAATGCTTTAATTAAAAAAATAAATACTTTGGAAGGGATATATTCCTACATTAAAAGTATAAGTTTCATTTTGAAACATCAAAATAGTAGAGGGGAGGGCTGTGAAGATTGGGGAAAAGACTTTACAATAGACCCACCATATTTGCAGGAGATGGGTACCAGACCACACTCCCAAATAGCTAAAATCTGCGAACACTTAAAACCCCTCTAACAATGTTTAGAATTCTCTATTTTGATTTTAAAAACACAAAAAAAGCCTTCAAAAAATGCTTATAACTGAATAGTTTAATCACCAAAAGTGCATTTACTCAAGAAATTGATATGAAAATACAGTAATTTGTAAGTGTTTCTCAGTGAAAAATACCACGATTAGGCGAACTTTCCACGGGTAATGGGTATGTAAGATCCACAGAAAAACCCACGAATAGGGGAGTCTGTGAATCTTGAGTCTGCAAATAGCAGGGGACTGACTGTTGTTATTTATTTTCATATCTGTTTTTATTATGCTTCCAAAAGCTGGGATCTGTCCCAGTTTTGGGAAGCATATTGAAAACAGATATAAAAATAAATCTTCCAACTACTATTTTGATGATTCAAAATAAAACTTACACTTTTAAGGTTGGGATCTATCCCTCTCAAAGTACGCTTTTTTTTTTTATTATAGGAATGTTCACTGACTAGCATAAGCTTAGCTAACAATATCTTTTTTTTTTTCACATTTGTTAGCATTCCTTTCTGGTGTTGTAATGTTTAGGCACTGTTATTTCTATGGCACTGTGTACAAAACATCAATCATCACAGTAACATAGTTGCTTGAAGTTTTGCTTGATTCATTCCCACCGCTATCCCTGTGCTTGTGGGTTGGTTGTCTAGAATCATCTCCAACTACCTGCTCTGCACTAAGCAACATATTCTCCCATTAAATCCTTCTTCTGCAAATCCTCCTTCACCTTATCACTCCATTTAATCCTTAGTTTCCCTCTTCGCCTCCTACTTCTAACAGGTTCCACCTAAGTCATCTTCACTCCTTCCTCCTCACTCATCCTTCCCACATGCCAAAACCATTTCATTCTCAACTCTCTTGTCATATCACTAATCTTTATTACCCTGATACTTCTCATTTCTTTATTTTTCCAGCATCTCACGACCAAGATGACCAAAACTGACCTCAGCATTCTCATTTCTATGCACTCGAGCTTCTAATCCTCCCTAAGAAACATTACCAATGGTCCCTGAGTGGTGTGACAGCTCTTCATTTTCAGTTTATTTGGCATTAGTATCCCAATTGCCCTTAAATGCCGTAAGACACTTTCCTTCCCTTTTCAAGCCTTACTGTGAAGTAGTTACCGTTGATAACAAACAACTTTGTGCTTCACTGGAAAGGTAAATGTAATATAGTATATTGTATGGGGACATAAAAATAACTTATCTTCATTATTTTTTGTTTTTCCAATGCATAGAAATCTTATTCATCATTTTAACCTTTAAATTTTGTTTTGATGTTTTAAACATACTAGCAAAACAATTGATTCAAAATACAATACAAAACCAGCATTCTTGGAGGAAAATAGCTTCAAAGGAAAATATTGCAAAAGGATGATGGGTCATGGTTCTTGCCTTAACATACAACACACGATTCGATGGACCAAGTGAACAGAAAGGTTATTATTATTATTAATAGGGTTAGTTTTTTCCAGACCTCTGAGTCTCAAGTAGACTCTTCTCGGGCTGTGGTTACAGAAAGGTTAACACTACAAAGTAATTCCATGAGGAAATGCTCTGCAATAGCATACTTGCAACTATCATAAAATTGCACGATAATTCACTTGTAACAAAATGCTCTTCCCACAACTGAATGGAGAACAGCAAAATGATGAATACAAAAATCTTACATTCCATACCCATACCTGTACACATTCTTACTATGCCTATACAAATTACTGTTTTGCACAGAGCAATAAATTTTCAATGTTAAGCTTCCATTTTCTACATACCTTGATGAAGAATATGTCTGAGACAACTCTTCAAGGGCCTCTTTTGTATAGACTTCATGAACAGGAAACCCCCACTGTAGCAGTGTAAAGAAGGCACTAACGTTGAATAAAGAGGATATGTGAAGTGATGCAGGTAATGCATCTGATTTTCTGGAAAAAAGCAGAAGAAAAACAATTTAAAACATGACCTGGGAAGACGTGCCACACAGAATCATTCAAAATGTAGAGATGCATTGAATTCTTGAAGTGGTGTTATCAGCAATGCTCTAAATTACACTTATAATTACTAAATGTTCCCAGATTGACATATGAATGAAGCAACATTAACTCTTACACAATCCCATTGTTTCTGGATACAAAACTTAGGCCAAGTTCCTAATTCCATATTTCAATAAGTCTATCTTTATCTATTACTATAACACTTCAAGCCTATGATTATGTCAGAGCAATTACATATGCAACTTACATGAGAATTGGTAGAGAGATGCAAGCTCCAGAGGTTGTAAAAAATGACTGATATCTCAAAGACTGAGATTATTTGGTCAGGTGATAGAAAGGGAGGAAGAACAGTTGATCAGAAAAGTGGAAGACATGGAAACAGCAGGACTAAGAAGTCTTGCAAAAGGGCCCTGGGATTCATGGCAATATGTAATGGGTAAATGGGAGGAAATCAAACCTGATAAGAGTTCAACCTGAGCCAGAAAGGAATGGGCAGAATTAATTCCATGTCTGAACCCTTAAAGGGAAAAAGTCAAAGTCGAAACTTTTATGATGATATGAAAAAAATGATTATATGTATTTTGAAAACTACTACTGCAGCCCAAGTAATTAGCAGTGGACCCCCCGTATTCGCGTTCTCCAGATTCGCGGACTCGCACAATTGCGGATTTCTCTCGGAACATTTCCCGCATTATTCGCAAAAATTCGCCTATTCGTGGTATTTTTTTCTATGAGAAATAAGCACAATTCCTGGGTTTTTTTAGCACAAATTCCTGGGGGTTTTTTTTATCAATTTCATCATAAGATGCACTTTTTGTGATAAAACTTAAAAAACTAGGTATGAAAATTTTGAGTGTTTTTTTTCTTGAGTTTTAACTAATAAAATAGGAGGTTTTAAGCATTTTTATAAGGGGTTCCAACTATTCGCGGGTTCTAACTATTCATAGGGGGACACTGTACTGATCTTATACTGGCAGTCCCCAGTTAGGTGGGGGGGGGGGGGTCGTCTATTCTCGGTGGGTGCTGATAAGCGAAAACCATCATTAACCAAAATTTGGTGATTTATTGTGCTTATGGCCCCAATATCCGGTTAATGGCGCCAATAAGCAGGCGCATTATGGTGCTAAATCGCTGATTTTATGGCGCCCATTAGATCGGCATTAACTGATCTGCTGATAACCGGGACTGCCTCTTAAAATAAACTGCAAATCCCAATCAATTTCTCTCAATAGAGCATCTGTTGCTCTTTGTGCACATTCAATATCAAGCACAGACTGACCTGAGTACCTTGTTTTCGGTGAAAGGAAATGAAACAGTGTTCTGGTTGTTCTCAATTGATAAAGGAACCCACTCATAATTCTGAAATATGAATCTATATCTGACAAACTTTTCAGTGGTGGGCATCTTAATACCTATACACATATACAGCTGAGCCAAGGGATTCCTGGGGGATAGGGACCACAATGCCCTTTGAACAGATAAAATATGCAAATTACTTAACCACCACCCTCTAAAAGCAATTAATTAAACTAAAGCCTATTTTGATATTTCAAACACCAAAAAATCACAAAAAAAACCTTATACCTGAGTATTTTAATAGTTTTACCATGAAAAATGTATTTAGTCCCAAAAATATGAAAATACAGTATGTAATTAGTTAATATTCCTCTATGAAAAATTCCATGATTTGGCGTATTTTCTGCGAATAATGTGGCTATATATGTTCCACAGAAAAATTCTCAAATAGGCGAAGCCACAAATCCATAACTGCAAATAGGTGAGGATTCACTGTAGTTCTGTTGATGCCATAATTTCAGATAAACACCTTAATGGTGCAGTTAACCAGTTATTGGCGCTGATAAACCGCTTAACAGCGCTGAAAATCTGGTTAAAAACGTCGTTACCCAAGTGTCGTAAAAACCGAAATACTGTTAACCGATGCTGGCGGTAAGCGGAGACTGCCTATACCTTGTTTTTCTGATATGCATCTGTGCTTTTGTATGTATACAGTGGTCCTCCATATTTGTGGGGATGCGTACCAGACCCCCCCCCGTGAATAGTTAAAACCCGGGAATAGTTGGAACCCCTACAAAAATGCTTAAAACCTAACCTCCTATTTTGTTAGTTAAAACTCAAGAAAAACCAACAAAAAATTTTTATACCAAGTTTTTTTTAATAGTTTTATCACAAAAAGTGCATTTTATGATGTATAAAAAAAAGGAATTTGTGGATGATAATTCCCACAGAATAATACCGTGAATAGGCAAATTTTCCGCGAATAACGCAGGGAAATGTTCCCGAGAGAAATCTGCGAATGTGTGAGTCCGCGAATAAGGGGGGTCCACTGTATAGTCTTTCTTTTATCATAATTTGTTATTCAACCTTTTATTTATGTCTTACAAATGGCATTCCAAATCCTCTGGAAGCCTGCATAGCAATTCAGTACAAAAACAATTTTCTGAATGTTTGTCAACCTTGAATCATACTATAAATGAATATAGATTTATACATCATAATTAACTCCTTGAGATACTAAAGACATCACACAATATCATAAAAACATCATTGCTAGACAATCTGCTGAGCACATTCATCAAAAATAAAAATAATTCATAAAACAGTTTACAGTGGTGTTCTCTAAATAGGTCATATCAAATTTTGCCTACTTTCCTTACATTTTTCAATACGCAATAATAAGTATGTTGCTGGAAAAGAGATTCATTGTACTTTTTGGTGCAAAAAGAACTTACAAACCTCTATTAAATTAAAAAAAATATTTAGTATACTTTCAAAAAAGTAAATAAATTTCTGTTCTTGGTTAACTTCAATGCACCATTCTTATTTTATTATTTGTTTGTTGTTAACACTTTTAAACAGTAAAACAAAGTCATGTTATTTAATTTCAAAATGAGACTGAACCATAATAGATCATGAAAAAGATATTTTCAGGGAGCACTAAAACAAAATGCATTATCTCTAAGGACCTAAGCAGTGAGCCAGAACTTTGTGTGTTTTACCACAGATGAGTTTTTAGCCCCACAAGAAGTCTCAGAGGGTTAATATGCAAATTGGGCTTGAAGTATAAGTAACCTTAATAATTATTAGCGGGTCACTTACTTTACTTTATGTAAAATATCTGCTCCGTTCTTGAGTAGATATTCCACAACTTCCAGGCTGGGGCAGTTTTGATCGTAAGATGCACGCTGATGCTTCACTGCTGCCACAAGAGGTGGTAGGCAACTTGGTGTCGCTGGATTGCAATTACTACCTGTGATAACAGAATACGAAGTAATAAAAATCCGTTTCTTTCAAGCCGAAAAACCTTATTCATTTTCCTTCTATCTGAATAAAGTTAACAAACAGAATAATTGTAAATTCTAAAGTTTACACCACATAGAAAAGAAATATCACCATTTCATTTTAGAGAATTCAAAATAATATGAGAGGGAGTTTCCTTGATCTAATTATAAAACACAAACAAACATGGTTAATAAATATTAAGTGGATAATTTTAATCAATCTCTTACTGAGTATTTTCACAGTGGCTTGAACTAGCAGACCAATGTTTGGGTACAAAATACATTTCCACAACAAAACATGTTATTCCCCTAACCCATAAGCAGCCTTATTGTTTGCAAAAAGTTCTGTTCTTATCAGCCTAACAGAAGTAAATAACAAAGATCAAACTGCAGTCTTCCAAGACCTATGTTGATAGTGTGACTAAACAGCTGTTTGTGTAGAATAAGGCTATTTTTTTTATTGTTCATTTGAGCAAATTCCCTCTTTATCTTAACAAGACAAATATGATCTGTCTTTTTCATTTGAACTTACTCATTTCTTCCACATACCCTAAAATCTTTAAGACACTTTCAGCTTTCTGGCTCGGAGGGTCACCTTAGCATCAAGACCAGCCTTGAATTGGTCTTGATAACTGTGTATCAGAAATACCAGTACTATTATACTGCCTTTTATTCCTGGCTGTAAATTTACTTTTCATGATTGAATACTGATTATGGTGTCATTTTGTAGCACATTCAAAACTGAAAACAGCACAAGTAAAAAGTCAAAACAATACAACACATTGTAGTTAGCCACAATAATTTTATGTATGATGTTACTGGAGTCTCAACAGATATGACAAAATTATGTCACATTATTGTAATACGTATATCAATGGGCTTATTTCCACAAGCTTGATTACATGCCATAATTTGATGATTTCTGCTCAATTTTATCACATTAATGACCCTTTGACTGACTGTTATAGAAATAAAAAAACTTGATTGATTCAAGAAACCAAGCTCACTCACGAACTCTGTCGTCTTGGACTCAAACTTAGTCTTAGACTCAGTTGTTGTGTGTTCAACATGGAAAATTTTCAATCAATTTGTATTTTTCATACCTAACAGGCCTGCAGTCTTAAAGTACAGGGAAAATTCTCTAGGGTCCGCTGGAGTCTGGTTAAAAGAAAAGTACTATACTAGGATTCTGGTAGCAAGAGAAGACAGCCAATATGGGTGTAGGTGGAGGGACCAGCCAGACCTGATTCGCACCCCATCTAGGCAGTGGCGTGCAAGTTTTCTTCCAGTCCAGGTAACTGAAAGAGGGGTGGCTTGAGGTGGGCCATATACGTTAAGACTGCAGGTTTGTTCCTCGCTGGACGAGTGGTTTTCACGCTTGGCTGCCAATCCGGTGGTCCAAAGTTCGAATCCCGGCTCGGCCAACGCGGAATCAGAGGAATTTATTTCTGGTGATAGAAATTCATTTCTCGATATAGTAGTGTGGTTCGAAACCCATAATAAGCTGTAAGTCCTGTTGCTAGGTGACCAATTGGTTCCTAGCCATGTAAAAATATCTAATCCTTCGGGCCAGCCCTAGGAGAGCTGTTAATCAGCTCAGTGGTCTGGTAAAACTAAGATATACTTAACTTTGTTACTTATTGTAATCCATAATTAACTTAAATATTTTGTTCATGGTTTATGTCATTTGTTTTAATTAAGTCACGAAAAGTTCTCTTGGAATATTCTTTTATCCCCGGCCAAGGTTTTGTTTGTGTTCATCTGTATAGTGTTTATTCACCATACGTATATTTTTTCTGCCTTTCATGTTTTGTGGAGCGGACTACCCGTCTTCGGTGCTTCGCTTGTCCAACTGCCCCATTACGTGGTTATGCTTTCGCTCTCTCTCCCTTTACCTGGAGTGTGTTTTTGGGCAGCGGGGCAGAGAGGATCGGCTCCCCAACAGAGGAGGTCTTTCAGCATTTTTCACGGCTTAATTACTGGAAGATATTTGCTCCTGATCCTGCAGCTATCATAAAATTTGAGAGGCTCCTGCTAATGAATTTTAGCCTCACTTATAAGCACTGCTGTTGCTTTTGTGCTGCTGCTCGGCACTGTTGCTGGCTGTTGCCGTGTGTTTGACCTCCTGGGGTTGTCAGGAGGCCTTCTAGTGGCGAAGAACGGTAAGCGGACCGTATATGTTCTTCCTCCCGCCTGCATACATAATATAGACAATTTATGTTGCCCTGGTGATCCCCTCGGTGCAAGGACACCCCTAGTGATCCAGAAGTAGGACAATCACTGTTGACGTGTTATATTAATCATTGATTACAAATTCAGTGTGGTCTTTGAGAACATATGCAAGAATTCTTCAGGTATCTCTTCATTACCTCTTCAGTGTAGTATTATCGTCAATTTAGGAAATATTATTATTATAAGGTGTATTATGATTAATAATTATTGTGAAATTGATTAGGTTCAAGGTTTACTTCACTCTGCAACTCCAACTGTCGTATGCTAGGGAAAGTGTGTTTTTCTGCCTCCTACACCTTTCTTTTTCTTCGACTGAGGTATAAAGGTTAGGTAGGCGCATGATGGTTCGAGTGTTATTATTGTAAAGTAGCGTATGTGTTTTTCCAGTTCCTAAGAGAGCTTTACGAGGACAACTTTTTGTAATTTAAGACTATGTTTGTCAATTAAATTTTATAGTTAAGTTTGATTCAGTGTTTTTGTATCCCTCTTTGAGAGTTGATTTTGCTTTGTGAATTTTGTGTCGCTGCTGGTTCTTGCCTGGTATTTTGGCACTGAGCCAGTCTGGAAAAAGAACCCTGGATGAATATAATCAATCTTAAGTTCATTACACTTATGAAAAATACAAATTGATTTGAATTTGTTTAAAATTTGTCATTTGTTCATACACAGAACAAACCTGGGTCTTAATGTTAGGGGAGGGGGAGACTTACTCTTGGAGAGTGAATAAGGAAAGCCTTAGAACTGACTGGAGATTTGGCTCACCTGGGACCACTTCCTGGCCAAAGATAGGAAAAAGGAAGGAGTTGTAAGCCTCTGATCTGCTAAGTATAAGTTTACTGAATAGCCAGGCACCTGGGTTACTGAATTCACATCTACATTGTGTCTTCTCAAGTTGTGTACTTGACAACAATGCTTGATAGCCATGCAACTTATGAAATAAAAATAAAGATCTCTGATCATTCCAGCTTACCTTTGTCAATCATGAACTTTGCAACGGCTGCTCTCTTTTCATCGATTGGTTTTGACAGAAGGAACCCCAGAGGTGTATCTACTTCAGTCCCGAGATTTATCACAAGAGGAAGCTAAAAGATACAAGAGTAAAACATTATCTTTAATTCGCCTTCAACATACCTTTAGATCTAAAGAATTTATATTAGATCTGAAAGTCTTAGCTCTGCTGTGAATTTAAAAATAAGTCATCTCAGTAATCATGTTCGAGCCATATATTTTCTGAGCGAAATTATAAAACACATATTCCTATACCAGTCTTCGAGTCTATGCAAAAAACATTTCCCAGTGTGGGTCAGATGTCTGATCAGTTTTTATACTTTTATCTTGTGCCCCTTGGGTTTTTTCCTCCTAAGGGTGATTTTACTCCAAAATATTTTTAAACTTTCAAAGCACTTAAATTGGATTTCTCTCCATTTAAATCCATTGTTTAGGATCTTTTTAGTGTTAAAACATTTCTAAGATGCCAGATGTATGATATTAACTCCAAAGAATATTTGTATAAATGAAGTCTGTCCAATAAAGATTGGGTCTAAAACACTGTATGCAATTTACACTCCACAAATCATACCAGCCGATGTGTGAAACTGAAATTAAAAGTATTTATGATGTTCAGGAGTTGTTAGCCCTTTCCTAGCCTTTGTTTATTTGATGCATTTAACAATTATTTTGTATGGGTGCAAATTGTCAAAAGCTTTTTGTGTTATGAAAACTAGGATATTATCATCCTCGCAGGAATTTCAGAAAACAATATGTATTTTTGGGTACCAGCTCGCAAAATGAAATAAAGGATTTATGGTTATTTGTGGTCTAATTATGCCATAATATGAATAATTAAAAACTCGACTGTGCAAAGTTGGATTTTATGATACCAACAGGGACAAAATAATCCCAATTTGAGTTTCAGTACAATACTACATCGACAAGTGGGTCCAAGCTTAGATAAACTAAGGTGAACTTTCCGAATATCATAGGATTTAAGATACATATGTACTTACAGTCTAATGATGGTGCCATTAACATACATAAGCCATGTTTAAAAACGTTTTGGCTATAAAACAGTTGGACCTTATGTCCTCATCTATACATTTTTCTTGAAAATTTTCTGTATTTTAGTGGTGTCCTATAATACTCTTCTCCCTTTCTCAATCATGTGACAAACACTCAATTTTTTTGAGACCTGAATACCCCATGAATCTCACTCTATCTGTAGTCTATCCTTCCTAAATCTCTTCCAATTTCTAAGTACACACATCCCAGGTACATACAGAAGCACAAATCTTACATGTTACAAATTCTGTTGGCCAAGGGGTCACTGTTCCTTACCACTACTATTCCAGTACAGGTAGTAATGCTTTTTCTAAGAATTAGCCTCCTACTCTAGGATGTTGCCCTAACATAATACCCTAGTTGTCTATTCATTATTAGCCAATCTTTTACAGGCAAGACCTAAAAAATGCTATGCTTGCTATGCTTGACTTTAGCTCTGAAATCCAAAACAAATCTTGGGATATCATGCGTTCTTTGTGATACATAGTAGTACAAAATCTACTATTACACCACAACCAAGGCACTCTGACATGATCACTTCTCAGACAGTGCATTCTCCTTTGCTTCTTATCTCATTACCATCACTCAAGCTTTGCTTTACATTAATATCTCATCATGACTACATAGGCACTGCATAGGCACTGATGTTTATTATTACTATAAATCATTAGGTGGGCCATCAATGATCAAGTGTTGACATCTGGTGGCCATTTGTGTCACGTTGGTTATGTTGTTCAAAATGTCTCTCATCTAAACGTCAGCATAAATTAAAAGTAATAATATGGACAATGCCACATCATTATGTGAAAAACAGAAGTATAGGATCCTATAAAACAAGAATGTCAGTTACCGGTGTTTCACAACTTAAAGTGTCAACAATTGTACAAGCAGAACAGAAGCAAGTTGAGTTTGACTATTCATGAATTCATGGAGGAAAGAAAGAAGTCAGAATCAAAAGACATCAAGTCTACACAAGAGTTATTAAAGATGCATCACTAATTTTCATAGTAATATATAATATTCATACTGCACCTGTATGAATATTATATTGTACCACTGTTGCATGATGCTTACACAAAACAAATCAGAAACCGTCAACTAGGCTTCTCAGGGCACCAGTACATCAGAAGAGTTGGAATACCCAGACTTATGAGACAAGAGGCAGAGGCTGTGTGGAAATATGCAGAAATGAAAGCACAGGAATAATGGGTGATGAAATTTTATGGACGCGTTTGCAGTGTTGATGGCATAGGTGATGATGTTGATGATTATACAGTCATAACTGTAAAACTGTAACTGCATTTGAGTTTAACTGACTATTTATTACAGTTGTAATCATAAACTTATTGATGCATTGTTAATAACTCTTGTGTAGACTTGATGTCTTTTGATTCTGACTTTCTTAAGGAATCCCGAATTTCAGTTGTCTTAATTGGCAGAAGGTAAGCGTGTAACTTCGTGTATGCTTAAGAGGCAAGAAATGTAATGGTCAGCTTCTTACAGAGGCAGCGATGCATACAGAAAGACGTAAGCTACGCTGATAAAGTGCAGATTTACGGGAGAGAGAGAGCACAGGAAAGACACAATGGTATAATTTCACTTAGGGCCTTGGTATCACATGGCATTGAAGTTGATGATGATGATGAAACCAACTCTGGTGCTTACCCTGAAGAAAACAATCTGACATCGCCTCATCGAGTACTGCATTTGCTTGTGTTTCTTGGAGAAAGGCATCAGGTGGTATGCCTTTTTTTAATAAGTAATTTCAAGGTGGTTTAAATCTGAAAAAAAAAAGAGAAAGCTTTTGGTTTCATGAATTACTTTCCAAACAAGCAATTGTAAGCCCTGTACCACAAAGAGGTTTCCTTAAAGGCAGCTCTGAGCAATTGGAGCCTCAAAAGTTCCAGCAAAGATGCAGTGCATTTACTGTCCTCAAACTATCTCCTTGTATTTTGGATTATTTATTAATATTTTTATCCACTCATCCAAATTTCAATAATTTATCTTTTTTTTTTCTTTTTTCAAGAACTGATTCTATTCTTTCTGAATGCTTATTATCTTCTATAACTATTTCTTTTCAATGATCTTTTCTGAAGAACACCATGATGTTTGGAAGCCCGAATGTAAGAAAGTCAAGGGCCCCTAATGGCTGTTATGAATAATAATAATAATAATAATAAATAATATAATAATAATAATAATAATAATATAATAATAATAATAATA
Organism: Macrobrachium nipponense; assembly: GCF_015104395.2. Lineage (NCBI taxonomy): Eukaryota > Metazoa > Arthropoda > Malacostraca > Decapoda > Palaemonidae > Macrobrachium > Macrobrachium nipponense. Next base: position 49,244,372 of record NC_061095.1, on the reverse strand, counting down.
ATAATAATAATAATGTGGAAGTTACTAACAGGTATCATCAGTTAAAGGCTATACAATTATCTAGAGGATACAAACACCATCCCCCACCAACAGAAAGGCTGCAGAAGGAAATGCAGGGGCACAAAAGACCAGCTCCTCATAGACAAAATGGTAATGAAGAACAGTAGGAGAGGGAAAACCAACCTAAGCATGGCATGGATAGACTATAAGAAAGCCTTCGACATGATACCACACACATGACTAATAGAATGCCTGAAAATATATGGGGCAGAGGAAAACACCATCAGCTTCCTCAAAAATATAATACGCAACTGGAGTACAATACTTACAAGCTCTGGAATAAGACTAGCAGAGGTTAATATCAGGAGAGGGATCTTTCCAGGGAGACTCAATGTCCCCACACTCTCAATAGTAGCCATGATTCCCATGACAAAAGTTACTACCGAAGATGGATGCCGGGTACCAACTCAAGAAAAGAGGCAACAGAATCAACTATCTATGTTCATGAACGACATCAAACTGTATGGTAAGAGCATCAAGGAAATAGATACCCTAAATTGGACTGTAAGGATTGTATCTGGGGACATCAGGATGGAGTTTGGAATAGAAAAATGCGCCTTAGTCAACATACAAAAAGGCAAAGTAACGAGAACTGAAGGGATAAAGCTACCAGATGGGAGCAACATCAAACGCATAGATGAGACAGGATACAAATACCTGGGAATAATGGAAGGAGGGGATATAAAACGCCAAGAGATGAAGGACACGATCAGGAAAGAATATATGCAGAGACTCAAGGCGATACTCAAGGTCAAAACTGGAAAACAACGCCGGAAATTATGATAAAAAGCCATAAACACATGGGCAGTGCCAGTAATGAGATACAGCGCAGGAATTAGTGGAATGGAGGAAGGCAGAACTCGCAGCATAGATCAGAAAAACCAGGAAACATATGACAATACACAAAGCACTACACCCAAGAGCAATACAGACAGACCTATACATAACACGAAAGGAAGGAGGGAGAGGACTACTAAGTATAGAGGACTGCGTCAACATGAGAAACAGAGCACTGGGGCAATATCTGAAAACCAGTGAAGACGAGTGGCTAAAGAGTGCATGGGAAGAAGGACTAATAAAAGTAGATGAAGACCCAGAAATATACAGAGACAGGAGAATGACAGACAGAACAGAGGACTGGCACAACAAACCAATGCCCGGACAATACAAGAGACAGACTAAAGAACTAGCCAGCGATGACACATGGCAATGGCTACGGAGGGGAGAGCTCAAGAAGGAAACTGAAGGAATGATAACAGCGGCACAAGATCAGGCCCTAAGAACCAGATATGTTCAAAGGATGATAAGACGGAAATAACATCTCTCCCAGATGTAGGAAGTGTAATACGAAAAATGAAACCACAAACAACATAGCAAGCGAATGCCCGGCACTTGCACAGAACCAGTACAAAAAGAGGCATGATTCAGTGGCAAAAGCCCTCCACTGGAGCCTGTGCAAGAAACATCAGCAACCTTGCAGTAATAAGTGGTACGAGCACCAACCTGAAGGAGTGATAGAAAACGATCATGCAAAGATCCTCTGGGACTATGGTATCAGAACGGATAGGGTGATACATGCAAATAGACCAGATGTGGCGTTGATTGACAAAGTCAAGAAGAAAGTATCACTCATTGATGTCGCAATACCATGGGACACCAGAGTTGAAGAGAAAGAGAGGGAAAAAATAAAAATGGATAAAGTATCAAGACCTGAAAATAGAAATAAGAAGGATATGGAATATGCTAGTGGAAATCGTACCCATAATCATAGGAGCACTAGGCACGATCCCAAGATCCCTGAAAAGGAATCTAGAAAAACTAGATGCTGAAGTAGCTCCAGGACTCATGCAGAGAGTGTGATCCTAAGGAACGGTGCACATAGTAAGAAAAGTGATGGACTCCTAAGGAGGCAGGATAAAACCCGGAACCCACCCTTAAAATAGATATAAACAACTAGTGGGGTACTACCAGGGGGGGTGACACGTAGAGAGAAAGGAACCTCCAACTCAATGTTAATCCTAATTGTCCTCCAGTTAGATACGTCAAGGTGTTATGGCTGGGTACCAGATATTAATTCAAAACAGATGTCTGAAGTAATGAAACATCAATGTTGCTTTTACAACTGCAAATCCATAGACCTTGACAAATGTTTAAAAACATGTCATGGGAGATCTAAAAGTCCATGCTTAATGACATGAGAATGGAATAGAGTAGTGGTGAAACCAAAGTTAACAGCATAAAGGTTTGAAATATGTAACTGGAGGAAAACCTCACAGTTACACAATGAATCAAATGTTAAGAGAAAGTGGAAGTTAAATTAAGTATCTCTAAGTTTAACCAGACCAGTGAGCTCATTAACAGTTCTCCTAGGGCTGGTCTAAAGGATTAGATTTTTTTTATGTGGCTAGGAATCAATTGCTTACTTAGCAACGGGACCTACAGCTTTTTGTGGGATCTGAACCACATTATATTGAAAAATGAATTTCTAATCACCATGAATAAAATCCTCTGATTCCACACTGGCATCAGCCGGGAAAGAACTCGGGCTACCAGATTGGTAGTCGAGTACGCAACCCACTTGTCCAGTGTGGAACTAAAGAAGGGTGGAAAGTAAGATGGCACTAACCCATTACATGAGATCTGTTGACAGAATAAGAATACGTACACTTACAAGCTATGATATGCAGTCTGTTATAACCCAAATTTATAAGAGAATTTTGAATGTCAATGAGAAATCAAAGTACATAATGGCCTAATTACTAGATCAGTAATCTACTCTTACTATATTACAAACAACTAGGACTGATTTACTCCTCAGTTAGTAAAAGTTTGAAAGAAGAGATAATCTAAATGTAAAACAGTATGAGTATTCGGGTAATTTCAAGAGGTGACGCTCTACATATAAGGAATACGTACTGTCAGTATTTTCTTAACATGAAAGGAACTGATTGCACTTACCTGTACCACTCAATAGCTAAATGAAATATGGAATATTTTATTGGTTTCCAGGAATGCGGAATGATCAAGTCCCTAGATGTTAGATCCAAGATGTTCACCAAGATGCTGGGATGTTCCTGTTGGGCTTCCATGTCACTGCAAAGCAAAATTCAAAATTTGAGAAAAATTATTATTTCCAAGACATAATTATTAGCTCTGCTACATAGTCAATTAAGGGTGGACAAACTGAACACTGATAATCATTTGAACTATACTACCAATTACTGAGACCTCTGCCCATTACAGTCTCCATCTTGCTCCTCTTCCAATTAAGATAAAAATCAAACGAGGACTAGTAGCCCTACTGGGATAAATTTAAAAGAATAATGTCTCTAAGGATGAAATCTACAGAGATGAAAGTTTCCTCTCTTTCCCCCAATGATCTCATCCTTAGGTGAGGAGGGAACAGGCTAACTACTCTGGCCAAAAGCACAATTCGTCAAGTATGAGCTTCCAATACTTCATTATAAAAATTTAAAGAACAAGGTGAGGATATTTACATCAAATCTCAAAAGCAGTTCATTATGACCACCCGGCGGGGGGAAGTCGGTGGAGAATCCAAAGGGAAGGGAGGGTCGAGAGGCATCAACCAAACTTTCAGGGTTAAGAAACTAACATTCATTTGAAAAATAAAAATACATAAAATGAAATCAAATGTAGCTTCTGGTAAATATTTTTCTGTTAATTTATAGAAATCATGATTCAATATCATACTTTATTAACTGAATCAGTGATTGTGGCATTATTTGGCTATAATGAATTATCAATGATTAAATCACATGACAAGTGGTCCATTATAACACCGGTTTCACATTTGAAATCACATTTACTTATTGATTAGTGGCATGCTAAGCCGTAGCTTGATTCTAAATCTTGGTTCTTAGGAAGAAATCTTTTCTGTCTACATACCCTATGAATCTTACTTGGAATAATAATAAAGGAAAAAAGGTAAGAGGGAATTCTTTTCTGCCTTTTTAATTATAATAGAGAATAAGTGTTACTGAAATCCTTGGTTTTGTTTTTATAATGCCAGGTAATGATTCCATTAAGGGTCAAGAGGTTAAATGTTTGAGGGTTCTTGGTTTGATATGCTATATAGCTTTGAATTATGTTTTGATCCTTGAGAATTGTGGTAGCTGAGTAAGACATGTCAGCACTTCACTCTAGGGTCCAAGTTCAAAAAGGGGGCCCAGGTCATGGCTCTGCAAAGTTCCTTCCCATGGTGACCTTACCATCCCGTGATCGGCAACTACAGATGGGATTCTGAATTCTTTCAAAATAGCTAGATGCCATAGCTACTGGTGATGTGTATCATAAACACGTACTAACTGTGTGTCATTGACTATTGTATCAGAGAATTTGAGTGGAAGAGTTGGTTTGCCATGAAAGATTGACCAGAGGCCTTTGCTGTTACCATAGTAGTCAAAGGAAGAGTTAATAAAACAAAAAAAAAAAAAAAAAAGAGGTGAAGGGAGCTGCTATACTATTACACCATTTGACCCATGTTTACATCCTGTCAAGTAAGAGGTGTGGAAAATGGAATGGACAGGCTAATGACTGGAAAGGATGCCAACACGAAAGTGGTGTTAATGTTTGTTGGGTTGAACCAGTATTACTGTGAATTTAATGGTACGATGAATGTCTTTCTATTTAACATCTTCGCCTGAAAGCTTTATGGTTTAATCAGCAGACTACAAATACGGAGGGTTCACAGTAGGGTTCCAATAAAAATCAGTCTCCAGAGAAAACATAGAAATTAAAATAAATAAACCTATTCAGGAGACAATCAGCAGAAAGCAAGAATGAATTCTCTTCACTTAAACTTTTTGACATCAGAGATTTCCACAACTATACAGGGGCAACGATGACACATTATCGTTGAGTAAAGACAAACTACTAAACTAGTAAGCATTTAACCTGATGCTAGAAACATACAATAAGACAAATACTAATCACCATTACAAATACCAAAGTACAAGATTCTCGATGCCCTAAACAAAGAGCAAATGAAGAAGAGAGGATTAGAGAACTACGTTTTTGGAAGGAGGCAAGTCCCCTATATGTGGTTAAGAACATTTATAGTCCTAACCATATGGAAATTTAAAGCAGAAAGACAGAGTGGAGAGATCTCATTTCGATCTAACCCTTTCAAAGGAAAATTCTACATAACATGGCAAAAGATGTGATCTGCATAATACTATAATCAAGGTCCAGTCCAACCTCTTAATCCTGGTGCACTGCTGGACCACAGAAAATCCCAGAATATACAATTGGTACACTCTAAAATGAAAGCCCAACAGTCTTGCAAGCTAATGCCACATACAAAAAGTTAGTTGCCAGCTTAGCATACTGCTTGGGCTAAGTTCTGAACACCACTTTTCATCATTTTATTACTCATATTATTTTCAATTGTTTTCATCTTTATAACTTTCAAAGTGTATAATTTTTCTTAAAAATTTCAATTCTGCCTAGTAGGTCACAAACTTATTTGGCCTTTACAAAAATGAATTTACTGAAAAACATCTCCGAGTATGAAAGGTTTGTCAATTGATGACATATAATCAGCTTTTGAAAAATGGTTATTTTTTTTGTAATGAAAAAAAAGGGAATACCTATGTCAGTGCATCTTTCCCTCTTTGGCTATACTACACCTCACAGCAGACAGGAGCAAACAACACTAGACGTCCTACGTTGTAAAATGACTAATTCCACAAACAACAAACATTGCTCTGGAATGGAGTAGAGTTTTTTAGGCTAAATGCCAAGCTCTGGGACCTATGAGGTCATTCGCACTAAAAGGAAAATTGAAAGTAGAAAGGTTTGCAAGTGCAACAGGAGGAAAACCTTGCAATTGCACTATGAAACAGCACTGTTACGAGAGGGATGGGAGAAGTGAAATATGAATGGAGGTGCAGTCCCCGTTAACGGCAGCATATGTTAAGAGGCGGTCTGGTTTAACAGCGGGTTGTCTAGCGATACCGTTAACTGGATTTTCCGCACTGATCTCTGGTTATGGCTCCGTTAAGTGAGTTATTAGCACTGTTACTGCGATTTTCATTTAGTGGCGTCAGCTGGGAATGGTCACACACCAACCGACGCCCGCAATGGGGCCCCTGGCTCCCCGTTAACAGGAACTTGCCTCTACAGCAAAGGAATAAAGGGTTGGAGCTATGGAGCTGAAGGGACCACTGCAGAACCTTCAGTAATGCCTTGTGTACCACACTGATGGCCCAACCCCCCTATGGAGCAAACACTGCTCTGATCTTAGCTGTTGCATATTAGTACAATAACAGGCTTTGTAAAAATTCCCTGCCTCTCATATTATATATATATATTATATATATATATATATATATATATATATATATATATATCTATATAATAATATATATATACCACACATATATAGTATATATATATAAATATATATATATATATATATATATATATAGTTATATATATACAGTGGTACCCATCGAGATACGAAATTAATCAGTTTCCGAGGCGGCCCCTTCATATTGGATTTTTTCGTATCTTGGAACACATTTTTACATGTTAACACGGCTAATCCGTTTCCAAGCCCTCCAAAACACCCATTAATTTAATAATAAAGCTAAATTGACCTATAAACAATGAAATACTACACAATTTGGACCATTCAATACATAAATTAAGAATAAAAATCCAAACTGTAAATAAAGTGTATTTAGTGTTACAAGAAATATTACTGTAACGTAAATGTGGAAGGTTCCTTTCGAGTGGGCTATCTCGATAGTGGCTTCAGAGGAGGAGGAGACAAACGGCAGATAACGTACTACGTACGTACTAACACATTAACTTTTCGAAAACACATAAAAAATTTAAGGAAACTATAAAACTAAATTTCTAAACACCTTAACAAAACTGTAACCTTAACTTACAAAAATCTAGAAATTACCGTAAAAAAATGGTTTTTTCTTTTTCATTTTTAACTTTTTTTACTTTTACGTAGGCTTTTTTTTTTTTTTGGGGGGTTACAGAATTTCAACTTCTATCACCGCTTTTTCAACTTCTGTTTTTCATCACTTGGTTCTTCCTTTTTTGCTTTCAACTTTCTGTTTTTTTATCACTTGGTTTCTTCTTTTTTTGCTTTCAACTTTTCTTGTTTTTACACTTGGTTCTTCCTTTTTGCTTACTCCTGCTAAATGGCTGAAGCCTCTTTAAAAAAAACGAATCCAAGCAAGCAGATTGCTTCTGCTACTTTTCACATGTTCCTGAAACGACTCAGGCAAACGTCATCGAACTGCACTGCGCAAGCTACGACTGGTGGCCTTTTCGGGGTGTCTTTTTTTCGATCAACGATTGCACTTTATGGAAAAGCACCTAGAATATCCTTAATTTCTGCCATTGTCTAGGCTCCTCCTCTTCCTCCGCCAGCTGCTAGAGACTCCTCTTGAACACGTTAATTGCATGGCCTCCAACTCCTTCAGGTCCACCTTCATAAGCTCCTCTTGTGCTCCTCGAGAAGGTCGTTGATATCGTCCTCGTCGACGACCACCCCATGGAACTTGCCGAGTTTGCAACGATTCTCGTCAAGACTGTTCGCAAAACAGTTTCAGGATCGTCAACGTCTTTCTGACTCTGCAGCACCAGCTTCACACCACGTCGATCCCTCGAAGTCTCTGGCGGATACTGCATCAGGCAGAGTTTCCTCTCACGAGGAATTAAGGTTCGCCTCGAACTCCTGCCAAGCTAGGTCCAATGAGTCGGATGCAATGACTATGTCGAATGCTCCTTCCAAATTGAGCAAGGTTGAGGTTTGTGGTATCAGTGATGTCGAAACATCTCTTTGAAAGAATGTTTTCGTTTTTTGGGGGGGGGGTTTTTTTTTCAAAAGCCAGCTTCTTAAAGTTCGCTATCACTTCTGTCCATGGGCTGGAGGATAGGGGTGGTGTTTGGCGGAGAAAAAGATCTTAACAAAGGAATCTCCCCTAGGATATCTTCCTCGAGGCCAGAGGTGAAGGGGCATTGTCCAACACCAGCAGACATTGCAGGGGGGGCGCTCTCTTCAAAAAACTCTTCACTAGTCGGGCCGAAACACAGATTTACCTACACGGTGAACAAAAGCCCGTTACCCAGGCTTTTGCATAGCCCTCCACATCCTGGAAGCTTCTCCTTCAACACTTTGTGGGCCTTGAAGGCTCGAGGAGTCTTGGAGTGATACACCAGTAGGGGCTTCACCTCTTGCAATCCCCACTGGGCGTTTCGAACAAAGTGGGCGAGCGTAAGCCTTTCTTTCATAGGGCTTATGCCCGTCCTTCTTCTCTTCCTCCTGAATGTACTCCGACAGGCATTTTTTTCCAAAAACGGCCAGTCCTCATCACAGTGAAAACCTGCTGAGAACTGTAAGCTTCCTTGGTCATCATCTTCGTCGAAAAGTCTTCTAAATGCTTCGGCCGCTTTCCGTGTCCAAGCTGCAGCCTCCCATGACGCCGCACCGATGGATGCCAGTCCGTTTTACGGAAATTCCGAACCAGCCATGCGAAGCCTTGAACGCTGGGGTTGGCGTTGAGTCCCTTCCCTCCCTCGTCTTCCGCCTGCGCAATCAAATCGGCTATCGCCGAAATAGCACTGGCCTTGTGAGCGTTGCCGTCTCCGTTACTGTATCGCCAGCGATTTCTTTGTCCTTTTATCCAGATGAGGAGAAGGCCGTTCCATCTCGTCGTGCACATGGCCTCCTCTTGCTGACAAATAACGATGCCTTCGATGTGTATTGCTTTGATGCATCCTTTGTTTAAGGATGGTTGGCCTATTGTCGACGGATTACGCCGTATTCCTTTGCGATCACGACTCATGCGATACAGCTTCGTACTTCTTTATGATCTCCATCTTTGTCTCCAGAGACAGCATGCGCTTTCTTTCCGTGGAATTTCAAACTTTCTTGGACCCATGACCTAGTTAATTTTACGTAAGTTACACAAATACTAATAATACAGTCCTTCCGCACACACGATAATATGTACTGCAACGAATCACTAACCAATTTACGTTACAACAAATCGTTGGAGCGAACGATGCCGAATGCGTACGGTAAAGTTTTCGAGTGCGAAGTGCCGAGCTAAAGCACGGCCAACCACGTAGTACGTATGTACTAGAAGCTGCATGATGGGAGTGATGCTGTCCCAATTCAGATAGAAGGATCTCATGGCTTGGCTAAAAAAAAAGCATCAGGAACAATGGGAGAGCAGTGAGGATGGTGCGAGCTACGAAACTAAGATGGCGGCGTGCGGCGCGAGTTTCAAATTGTTATGGGCGAATCTCGGACTTTCAGAAACCTCGATCTTGAAAAACTTTTTGTTATGGAGAGGCAATAAATTTTTTCGTCTTTGCGTTCGTACTTGGTATTTTTTCGTAAGTGAGCCTTTCGTATTTCGAGGTACACTGTATATATAAGTCTCTCACATTTACCGTGATTCATATACTATAATCAAACTAACACATGTCCTGTTAATATCTAATTCGCTCTACCTCGGAATTGATATATTTTCATATATCTTAACCGATGGGGGGGAATTTATTACGATAATAGAATTGTGATCGACAGGCCGCGAACCGCGACCTCTTCAATACTAGGACTGGCAATGAAGCCTTAAATCCCCACCCGGTTTCGGGGTGGTTTTAAGACTTCACTGCCATATATATATTATAAATTATACAGTCAGCGCCATTTGTATTGAGAATTTTTTGGAATTCTCAAATCATTTGTGTTTTTTTTTGACCCGTATCATATTTCCCGCAAAAAATCGGCCGGAACAAAATTACTAATGGCACTTTTGTTTCCAGACCCACGCACTACTGGTGACAATTTCAAAGGAGGTTAGCACCATTGTCAGCCATAAGAGAGTGCATTTTTTGATGGCGGTCCACAATATTTTATTTTTTGTGCTTTGTGTCGTGAGTGTCCTGCGTCTACACGGCCCTTAGATGATGTCGGTAAAATCCAGCCTGATTGAATTTGTGAGAGTTGTTTGATCTACATAGTTGGTAAAAGAACCGGAAATTGCCAACATTACTGTTAATGAGAAGAGGTGTCGCGACTTCTCAAAATGGTGTCAGCTGGATCTGGTGATAACGTTCCCAAATACAAACACGGCGGGGTAGGTCTTTGAAGATTCCTACGAAGATTTTAAGGCTTTTAGGCGTCAGTTGGACCTTAATCCTTCATTACTGCAAAGGAATTGAAAGAAAGACCTAAGCTCTAGAATGTCTTTGTAAGGACAATTCACGAACATTCCAAAGCCGTCTAGATATCCAAGGTGAATGCGCGAGTCAAAGCCCCTCATGACTGCTAAGCAACGTTTTACTTTGCCAGGATCCATAAGGACTGGACCCTTGTACAGTGGCATAAGGTACTTTGGACGCGATGAAGCAACGTTCTGCGTCAGTGAGAACAAGGCACGACTGTTTTGGGAAGTTACTCACTTGGTCAGCGTGTGCATTCGGCTGACTCGTGACCAGCGTTAAGCATCCCCCTACATCATGGTGTGGGGCTCCTTTTTGGCTATGGTGGACTAGGGATCTTGTCATGCTTCCTATATGCCAAACGCTTATTTCTGAGCGTTATATTTAAGCTTGCTAAGGACAATAATAGCCGAGTCTTTCCCACACAACCGGCTGTGAGATCCTTCAGCAGGATGGTGCCCCATTGCCACACCTCAAGGGCATCCTAAAGGTGGCTCCTCTGACAACGAGGTTGATTTAATGCATGACTGGCCTGGCAATCACCTGATCTTCCCCATAGAAACCTTTGGGAATCTTGAAAACGCTGCCTTCGTGAAGGAGGATCCGTCGACAATCCCCTCCAAGCTTGAGATTGCAATAAGGAAAGGTCTAGGGAAATACACCTTGCCCACAGTCCGAACTTGGCTTGAGTGTGTTCCACCGCGCTCAAAAGGGCATCAAATCAAGGGCTTCCACATCAGGAAGTCGCGCAATGATGGCAAAGTTGTTAAACTATTTTTATTATTTTTATAATGAAATTATTTTTCTGGCAGGCTATGTTTCTTTTTCTCAGTACCAATGGGCGCTGACTGTATGTATGTATAATATATATATATATATAAAATATATATATATCTCTATCTATATATATATCTATATTATATATATATATATATATATTATATATATATATATATATAATAAGTCAATATCACATTACCGTGAATTCAGATACATATATCGAGCTACAATGTCCTTTAATATTCAATTCGCATCTACCTCGGAATTAAATATATTTTCATATATGCTTAACCGAAGGGGAATTTTTTGCTCGAGAATAGAGTTACCTGTACTTGGGCGCGTTCGCGCTCCCGAAGCAGCAAAAGTATCAGGTAAATCTATTATCGGGAAAAATTCCCCTTCGTTAAGCATACAGTAATACTTTGGGTTACGACCGCTTATATACGAATTTTTTAACTTACGAAGTGACGACCCTCATTCTGGAATACGAATTCGCTGGAAACGAATGAGGAGCGAACTTCCATCATGGGAGGGGCCGCCTGATTTGTTTACATCGGATACGTGGATCTTCGAACGCATTTTTTTCGGCAAAACTTAACGCCTGCTTTGTTTACATAAGAATGAGGCGTGGGATCTGCGAACGCATTTTTTCGGGCAAAGCTTAACGAGGGTCCACGTGACTTCCTCCTACGCATCCCTTGACCCTTTTTAAACCATAACTCTTTCAATATCTCGCTGGCGGTAATATTGAACGCATCTTGTCCATGATCGCTCTCCAAATTTTGCTTATGATTTGCGCAACGTGTTGTGTTTCCGTGATAGTGCTTATACATTACTATTACCCAATACTACAACAATGGGCTCCAAGATGACGAAGCAAGGCAGCACGAAGGAAGCATAAGAAAGAAGAGATGATTACAGTCGAAATGAAGAGGAAAATATCCAAATGCTGATAAGGCGGTGCGTGAAAGACATTGCAGCATTCTTCAAGCGGTCGCAATAAACGATCTTGCACTATTTTGAAGAAAAAGGAAGAAATTAAGCAGTAAAGCCATCGAAGGTGTCACAGTATTGGACGAACAACCGCCTTATATTCTCGACGATGTAGAAAATTTGCTCTAGAAAAATATTTTTCAAAATTGTGAAACACAACATAGTGTTTGCGTAATCGTAAAATTAGTGACGGAGTGAATGGTGCTCCTCTAGAGAAGACCAGAAAGTCTTCAGAAGTGTTCACGGGAGGAGATTTCCCCCCAAGCCCTAACCCTCTCCTCCTCACCACTTCCCTCCTCCCGCTCCGTCAAGCCATCAGCCACACTCCCTTTAGCATGCTTGGATATTTCCTTCTTCATTTCGCTTTTCAAATCATCTCCTTCTTTCTTATGCTTTCCTTCTTGCTGCTTGCCTTCGTCATCTTGGGAGCCAATTGTCTTTAGTATTTGGGTAATAGTATGTATAAAGCACTATCACGGAACACAACGCGTGCCGCAATCACTAAGCAAATTTGAGAGCGTATCACGGACAGATGCTTTTCAATCTTACGCCAGCGAGATTCTTGAAAGAGTTTATGTTTAAAAAGGGTCAAGGAGATGCTAGGATGAAGGTCACTTGACCCTCGTTAAGTTTTGACGAAAAAAATGCGGTCGCAGATCCACGCTCATGCGATGTAAACAAAGCAGCGTTAAGGTTTTTGGCCGAAAAAAAAAAAAAATTTTGCGTTCGCAGATCCCACGCTCATCCGATGTAAACAATCAGGCCCTCCATTGATGGAAATTCTCAGCATTCGTATTCCAGCGAAATTCTTATTCCAGATGAGGTCGCACTCGTAAGTTAAAAATTTCGTATACTAATCGTTCGTAAACCAAAAGTAATTACTGTATATATATATATATATATATATATATAGTACTCTATAATATTATACATATATATACATATTATACATATATATACATATATATATATACATATATACATATATATCTACTATATACATATATACATATATACACATTATACTATATAAATATATATATTATATATATATATTATATATATATAATATATAATATATTATATATATATATATATATATAATCTATATATATATATATATATATATATATATATACCTCGAGATACGAAAGGCTCTACTTACGAAAACTCAAGATAAGAAAGCCAATGGCGAAATTTACTGCTCTCACATACAAAAGTTTTCAAATACGAAAGGTTTTGCATGTAAAGTCCGAGATTCCGCCCGGACCCACCGGAACAATTTCAAACTTCCGCGCCGCCAACTGATTAAACTCACCACCATCCTCCCGCTCTCCCATGGTTCCTGATACTAGTCCCCACCATAAGGGATCCTGCTCTCCTATTGTCAGCATCTACCCCTTGTGCTTTTAAGTATTCTCTATTGGTAAAAGGATGCTGTAAATTGAAAAACTTATTCATGCAATACATTTAATAAAAAAAACTTAAGTAAAGATAGAATAAGAATAGAAAGAATGGTTTATTTATACTGTTTGGTAGTTTCGTATTTGAAGAGAGATAATGAAAATTAGGGCTTACTGTGTAAAGTGAATTGCTTGTCCGATCGTTCTATACTCGTAAGTGCTGGATGTAAACAGAACGTTTGGAAGCTTTTTTTTTTGTTGTTGTTTATTATAGTTAAGGTTCTTAATAATTATTTGAATGAAGTACAGCAATACATTTAATAAAAAATATGAATTAGTATCATAAAAATATAAAAATAAATCGACTTGCCAACAAAATACGTATTTTTTTTTAAATTCTCTCTGTTTTATTATTACGTTTACGTATCTATGTTTCAGTATAGCTCTCAGTAACTCGGTATCTCCATTAGGTAAAGATAGAATAAAGAATAGAAATGAATGGTTATTATACTGTTTGGTAGTTTCTAGTAGTTGAAGAGAGATAATGAAAATTTAATTTATGGCTTACTGTGTAAAAGAAGTGATTGCTTGTCGTCGTCGATACTCGTAAGTGCTGGATGTAAACATAACGTTGGAAGCTTTTTTTTTGTTTGTTTATTATAGTTAATGTTACTTAATAATTATTTGCAATGAGTACATGCAATAATTTAATAAAAAATTATGAATTAGATATCATAAATATACAAGAAATCAGACTGCCACAAATACGTTATTTTTTAGAATTCTGCTTCTTGTTTATTATTACGTTACGTATCCAGTCTGTTTCATTATAGCTCTCAGTAACTCGGTATCTCCATTAGGTAAAAGATAGAATAAAGAATATAAATGAATGGTTCTTATACTGTTTGGTAGGTTCCATTATTTGAAGAGAGATACTAATGACAATTTATTGCTTACTGTGTGCTAAGGAAAAATGATTGCTTGCGCTCGTTCGATACTCGTAAGACGGGGTCATAGCGGAATGTAAACAATCGATTGGAAAGGTTTTGTTTTTGTTTGGTTTGGTTTATTATAGTTAATGATTAATAATATTATTTTGAATGAGTACATACTGATTATTATACATTTTATTGGCATATTCTAGGCTTTTAGCTCTTAGTTAGATGTCCAATCTAGACTAGGCTAACAGTAGCAACCGCTAACATAGCTAGGCTTATTGCTAAGGGACATATGCTAAAGTCCTAATATATTCAGTAAAATGGTGTTGAAACATTACATGCAGTTGAGTATTACTCAAGTATGTACAGTAGTTTGCCTTTTTGGAGTAAATTATTTCTTCCGTCGATCGGCGTTGTAACCCTAGAACATGTGTTTTAGGCCTGGAAATATAATTTACTGGGGTGTTTTTGGAGGCTTGGAACGGATTAGCCATTTTACATGTACAATGTGTTCCAAGATACGAAAAACTCATAATACGAAGGCGCCTCGGAAACGGATAATTTCCGACTCGGGTACAACTGTATATATAATGTATATGTAGATATATTATATATTTAATATATAATATATAATATATATAATAATATTATATATATATATAATATATATATATATACCCGTCCTATATTATAAACTCTATGGGATATACCCAAGAATTTGACTACCCCCACTGAAACTTTTTTTTACCAATAAAATCCAATCGTTTGACCTAATTGAGATTATGTCAACC
>NC_061095.1:49204189-49224189 GCF_015104395.2 Macrobrachium nipponense | reverse complement strand
ATTGACTCCCCCCACTGAATTTTTTACAATAAAATCCACTCGTTTGACCTAATAGAGATATTTCAACCTTCAGTGGCGTTGCTCACCAGTTTAAGCAACAATGAGAAGACAATCACTTTTCATAAAAACCCAAACAATATATATATATATATATATATATATTATATATTTATATATATATAATATATATATATATATATATATAATATATATATAATATATATATAATATATATATATATATATATATCGATATATATATATAAAATATATATATATACTATATATATATATATATATATTATATATATATAATATATATATATATGTCTTATATATATATTTATATATATATATATATATATATATTATATAGTATATATATATATATATATATATACTATATTATATATATATATGATATACTATATATATATATATATATATATATAATATATATATATATATATATTATATATTAATATTATATACTTATATATAATATAAATTTAATATATATATATATATAATATATATATATATATATTATATATGTATATATATATATATATTATATATATATATGCAACAGGTTTTATATGGTAAAACTACCACGACATACATACCTTTCATCTGTGAATTCTGAGTCAGGACAAAACTCAACAGCATAATGCAAAGCCATTATGCCATTGACTTTGATGATGTTGGGGTCAGCACCACAATCTAACAGTCTCAAAACAGCTTCTTTGGCATTACACTGGACTGCTAACATTAAGGGAGTTGTGCCATCTGTCATCCTGAATTATGAAACATAATAATCGATTTACAACAGTTTTCTTGTTTCTTGACTGACATACATACAAACTTATTTCATGTTAAGATAAACACTTACTTTACAGCCTCAAATGATTAATACCAAAGTGAATAAAGACAATCATGGATACAAGAGTTACAAGGATTAGAATGTCTCAAAAACTTGTTAGTCCATCCAAGGAGACATCATGTGCTCTTTACCTCTATGATCAGCTTTTGCTGTTCATTTATAGTGTCCTAATGATTTTGTCTAGCTTTCTTTAACTCATCACACTGTTGCTGTTTACCAACTTTCTGGTGGTCAGTTTCTTCATGTGTCACATATCACATAAGTAAAGAAGTTCCCACAATGGGATGTGTTGTATCTCTTCAGCTCTAGTTTCCATCCATTATTTCTTGTCTAGTTTTCGTTTAACGTAAATAGGAAATAATAGTATTACTGCTGCTTTGCATGGAGAGAGAGAGAGAGAGAGAGAGAGAGAGAGAGAGAGAGAGAGAGAGAGAGAGAGTGGAAATGATCTACAAAAGCAAAGTACGGACACAGTTGACACATTTTAGCAGAGGAAGCTGGTGTTTTGGTACTTACTGAGACAAAGGCCAAAGGGCAGTGTTTGCAGGAGTGGGAAGGACAAAGAGTAACTGTCTGGGACGGTTCAAAGGCAGAGAGCTACAGAAGAGATAATTCCAGTAGCATCAAGAATACTCAAGGACAAAAACTGTAGTTAAAGGATTGTGCTATTTTCTGACAGAGAAATCATTGCTTACATCATAGAAAACAGTTCTTATACATTGGGAGCTAGTACTTTCTATAAGAATGGAATGGAATACAGAATTTAGGACAGAGGCCCAGTGCTGGGACTTATGATGTCATTCAATACTGAAAGGGAAACTGAGAGGAGAAAGGTTTGAAAGGTATAACAGGAGGAAAACCTAAAAGCAGATGCACTATGAAACAATTGTTAGAAGAGGGTGGATCACAAGATGGAGGAACAGAAATTAATTTCTCGATATGGTTCAGATACCACAATAAGCTGTAAGTCCCGTTGCTAAGTAACCAACTGGTTTCTAGCCACATAAATGGTACAGTCAAATTAATGAAAGGGGTTGCAGCCAGGGGCTGAATGGACACTGCAAAGAACCTTAACTACAAAATGCCTACAGTGCACTGCATGAGGAGCACTGATGGCACTACCCTTCTACTGAATATAAGAATTAATAGACACTCCAAAGGGTTATGATAAGTATATCTTAGTTTTACCAGACCACTGGGCTGATTATCGGCTTTTATAGGGCTGGCTCGAAGGATTAGATACGTTTACGTGGCTAGAAACCAATTGGTTACTTAGCAACGGGACCTACAGTTTATTGTGGGATCCGAACGACAGGGAGAAATGAATTTCTATCACCAGAAATAAATTCATCTGATTTCATGTTGGCAGAGTGGGGAATCGAAGCCAGACCCTGAGATCGGTATTCAAGCACATAACCAACTCATCCAACGAAGAACCTCCAAAGGGTTATATATTCAAAGTGTGATGAATAGAATAAATGAGACCTACTTCCTCCCAGTTGTAATCAACAAACCTACAGCACTAAATTAAGTGAAATATGACTTATAGAACAAATGCTTACCTGGCATTGACATCACATCCTCTGTTGATGAATAAATTAATCAGAGGTATGAGAGTATCGAGCACAAGTGGAGGAAACAGTAGGGCATGAAGCACAGTTCGGCCAGCATCGTCTGTCCAGTTGAATTCAGAATCTTGTTTTATTAGGAGTTGAGCTATTTCTAATAAACCCTGAAACAATATTAGTATCATTATTATTATTCAGAAGATGAACCCTATTCAAAGGAACAAGACTACAGCACAGGTGCCCCTGACTTGAAGTTCAAGCTTCCAAAGAATATGGCGTTCATTAGAAAGAGGTAACAGAAGGCAATGGGGAATACAGAAATGTAAAATCACTTATTAGAAAAGAAATATAAATTAACAAATTAATAAATTAACTGAGAAAATGCAAGTTAATTATTTAAATACAATTAAAATTGTATTAGGGTAGTAATGCACTGCATCTCTGCTTGAACTTTCAAGGTTCCAGTTGTGAAGCATCCTCAGGAAAACTGTTCCACAGTCTAACAGTGAGAGGAATAAAGGACCTCTGGTACTGAGAAGTTTGACAGTGAGGCAAATTCATTGCATATTTACTGCAATAAGAATTGTTATAACTATAAAATACAACCTTGCTTACCTGGATAAAAGGGCCTGGATTAGCGAGATTTTACTGTTCCAAAAAATAAAATTCTTAATTCAGCTTTCAGCTTCAAAATGAAATCAGGTCACTAAAACTAGTTTGCTTGTAGCAAAATGACCCAAATACAAATTAAGTCTCGATGCAATGCTTATTAATTAAATACTACTGTGCAACAGCATTCTATGCAAGTCTAAAACTATTACTGTAACTGTTATGCACATTCCCTTAATCTGGTAACATACCAGCAAACTACATATGCATCTTATTGGATTTAAATCCTACTATAAACCTCTTACTTAACCCTGATGTCTTCACAATCTTACCCATAAAGTGCTGGTGTCAGAGCACATTCACTCCTTGTTAATAACTCTCTCTATTACTTACCATATGAATGTTGTTGTCATTATGAGGTTAAATAATAGTATTTATCAAAGTAAGCTCCAAAAATCAAATAAAAGTTCAAAATGATGAACTGAAATTAAAGTAATAAGGTGATAGAGATATACAGGCAACCACTGCTATTCCACTGATTTACATTCTTCAAAAGTAGTCCGTCCGATTTTGCAGGGGATGCGTACAGACCCTCTCCCCCCCCCCCCCCCCCCCCCCCGCCCCCCCCCCCCCCCCCCCCCCCGCGAATAGCATAAACCCAAAAAAAAAAAAAAAAAAAAAAAAAAAAAAGAAAACAGTTGGAACCCCTATAAAAATGCTTAAAATGGCCTATTTTGATGGTTAAACCTCAAGAAAAACCCACTAACAATGTTTCTACCTGGTTTTTTAATAGTATTACCACAAAAAGTGCATTTTATGATGAAATTAATAGAAAAAAAAAAGGAATTTGTGGATATTTCTCATACAAAAATACCATGAATATGCAAATTTCCCACGAATAATAGGTGGATATGTTCTAGAGAGAGATACAGGGATGAGCGAGCCTGAGAATCCGAGAAAGCAAATACGGGGGCCCACTGTACTGGCAATTGATGAATAACAATAGCATTATGACTTTGGCTAGATAAGAATTCATGCAATGGGGGAGAATGCAATCCCCGTAATTCCTGGGAAAAACTGAATGCTGTAAGATATCCGAAATGATAAAATTGCATGTATGAGACCTATGGAACGGTATGTGTACAAATAACCTACAGAGGGTGGGAAGTCTTTTCATTTTCACTGTGTGAAGTCTTTGGGAATTTGCAGATATAAACGACAGGCAACATGAAATGAATGACTATGTGATAAATCTATTACAGTGTTCAATTCTTATTATTATTCAGATGAAGAACCCTATTCATATGGAAAAAGCCAACATGATCCATTGACTTGAAATTCAAACTTTCAAAGAACATGGTGTTCATTAGAAAGAAATAACAGAAGGTAATGGTTAATATAGAACAAGATCATTTATTAAAAATAAAATATAAATTAACAAATTAACAAAAACCAGAAAAATATGTATGTAAATTATTAAAACACAAGTCTTTTAAAAACTACTTTCCTGTATTCCTCCACTAATTATACAGATAACTCTTCATTTACATGGTTTCTAAACACATGTTTTCACTTTCACATGGGCTATGATTACAGGAGATAATGATCTATTTGGCATGAAATCTTTAGCTTAAAAAGGCAAGAAAGAAGAAGCACTATGAATCAACTTTCTCATGCTGCTGCTTATCAGTATCCAGTAGAAAGTTGAGATTCCACTATGTCACGACTCAACCCCTCTATTATACCAGCATTTTGTACATTAGGGAAAATGGAGAGTTGTCACCAGAGCAAAGCGAGAGCAAAGGGAATGAAGGTAAGGCAACAATGATGAACAGTGAAAACTTGTGTTTTTAATGATCTATTTTGCTCATGATATTCATACATCTTATCAGACCCACATACCTTTTCTGCTGCTACATGCAGAGGGAGCCCAAAATGATAGTCCTTTCTATTGGGATCTGCTCCTGCATCAAGCAATAGCTCCACAATGTGTATGCTGTTATTTGCGACAGCTGGAAGGAAAAATGAAGTTTTTATGTTAAAACAAAGTTTAATGTATACTTACCTGGCAGGTATATATATAGCTATATTCTCTGTTCCACCTGGCAGAAATTTTCAAAACTCGCGGCAAACGCTAGTAACCTATTAGTAGTTCAGGCAACTACCACCCCGTTACCGTGGCGCTAGCGCTAGGAACCGTTCCCAATTGGGCCAGATTTTCTCTGAACCCTGTCTCCTGAGGGGAGGCGGGTGGGAATTAAATTATATATACCTGCCAGGTAAGTATACATTAAACTTTGTTTTAACATAAAAACTTCATTTTAATGTATGACACTTACCTGGCAGGTATATATATAGCTGATTGACACATTTGGAGGTGGGTCAAAGACAGCAACATTATTAGAGTATAAAAATATTATTAAAATATTATTAAAACTCTAGGTTCCTTACCTGCTAAGGTAGCTGACTTCATAGGTCCTGCCTCTAAGCCTGCTTAAACCTTAGGAGCTCTCAACAAGGAAGTGTCCTGTATGTTGAAGAAGCTAAGACTGGAACTGACAACTGGACGTGACCAATGTGTTGACAGAACCGTACAGCCCTCTTATGCCACGGCATTCAAGCTAGTAAAAGATCATTTACCTGAACTACACACACACCATCACAAAATAATACTAACAAGACTGATAAAAGTACCGAACACTTTTCTCAGACGACCAAAAAACACAAACACCATCACCTAATAAAATCAACTAGCTTAATTAAAAAAGAAGGTTATGGGGTAGTAACTCCTTTGCCCAATACTGTACCAGAGGACACGTATGGACCTAGCGTCTGACAATTATCAAAGTTGTCTGAATATCCCTAAGATAATGAGACGCAAATATTGAATTAGTTCTCCATATGTGGATTCAATAATTTTCCTTGAGGGCTACATTCTTTTTAAAAGCTAATGAAGTCGCAACTGGCCTGACTTCATGAGCCTTCACTTTCAAAATCCCAAAGCTCTGCTCTTGACACAACATATGAGCTTCTCTAATCAACTCTCTCATGAAGAAGGCTAGAGCGTTCTTCGTCATGGGTCTACTGGGGTCTTTAACTGAACACCACAGAGCATCAGAATTCCCTCTGATATCTCTTGTTCTTTTCATATAAAAACGCAATGCTCTCACTGGCAGAGAACTCTTTCTTGCTCGTGACCCACTAACTCAGACAGACCCAAAACTTCAAAGGATCTTGGCCAAGGATTAGCTGGATTCTCATTCTTGGCCAAGAAACCTTCTTGGAATGAACACACTGCGTTGCCATGTCTCCATCCCACCTTCTTCGATATGGCCTGAAGCTCACTAGCTCTTTTTAGCGGTTGTCAAAGCTACTAAAAAGATAGTTTTCTTAGCAACATCTCTCAGAGAGGATTTCTCTAAAGGCTCGAATTTGCTAGAAGTTAAATACTTCAAGACCACATCGAGGTTCCAAGCAGGTGGCCTGCATTGTGGTTGTTTCTTTGTACCAAATGACCTAATCAGATCTCTAAGGTCTAAGTTATTCGAGATGTCAGATCTCTGTGTCTAAACACTGAGGTTAGCATACTTTTATAACCTTTGATTGTCGAAACTGACAAACCAATTCCTTCCTCAAGTATATAGAAGGAAATCTGCGATTTGGGGTCACAGAGGTACTGGATGAAGAACACTTTCCTTGTTCTTACACCACTTCCGGAAAATTCTCCCACTTCGACTGATATACTGTGATTGTGGAAGTTCTTCTGGCTCTAGCCACTGCACTGGCCACCTCTCTAGAAATATCCCCTCGCTCTGACAAGACTTTCGATAGTCTGAACGCAGTCAGACCCAGAGCGAGGGTATTCTTGTGAAACCTGTCGAAGTGGGGTTGTCTGAGTAAATCTACTCTTAGAGGAAGAGTCCTTGGCGTATCTATTGTCCATTCCAGTACCTCTGTGAACCAACTTTGGGCCGGCCAAAACGGGGCTATTAAGGTCATCCTCGTTCCTTGGCTCTCCCTGAACTTCTTCATCACTTTCCCCAGTACCTTGAACGGAGGAAAAGCGTACAGATCTAAGTTTGACCAATCCATCAGGAATGCGTCGACCGCCACTGCTTCCTGGTCTGGAACCGGAGAGCAATAGGTTGGTAACCTTTTTGTTCTGGCTGTCGCAAACAGATCTACTACCGGACGGCCCCACAACTTCCACAGGCTCTGGCAAACCTCCATGTGCAACGTCCACTCCGTCGAGAGAAGTTGTTCTCTTCTGCTCAACAGATCCGCACTCACATTTTTCTCTCCTTGTATATAAACCTGGTGAGCAGTACGACACTTTCCCTCTTGCCGCCCAAAGCAGAACTTCCTTTGCCAACTTGTAAAGGGGAAAAGAATGAGTCCCTCCTTGTTTGCGGATGTATGCCAGAGCCGTGGTGTTGTCCGAGTTGATCTGCACTGTCTTGTCTCGAATCAACTCTCTGAAGTGCTTCAAGGCCAAGAAAATTGCCATCAGTTCCTTCCTGTTTATGTGCCAACTTGTTTCTTCCTTGCTCCAAAGTCGACACCTCTTGAGGCCCTAATGTCGCTCCCCAACCCGCGTCCGACGCGTTCGGAATACAAGACGAGGTCTGGGCTCTTCTGCTGAAGCGACATCCCTCTTGCTAACCTGCCTGGAGTTAGCCACCACTTTAATTCCTCCTTCACTTCGGCAGGAATTAGAACTGGAAGGAATCCGGTTGCAATTTTCTTGGCCATGAATCCTTCAGGAAAAACTGTAGAGGTCTCATGTGCAGTCTTCTAAAGAAATGAACCTCTCTAGCGAAGAGAGTGTGCCCAGTAGACTCATCCACTCTCTTGCTGAGCATCGGTCTTTCTTTTAGAAAGTCCTGCACCTTCCGAATGCATTGGGCTTGCCTTTTCGGGGGACGCAAAAGCCCGAAAAGTCACTGACGATAATCTGAATCCCCAAATAAACTATCTGTTGTTGGGGATTCAATTGAGACTTTCCCATGTTTACCACCAGACCTAGGTCTTTTGCTAAGTTCAATGTTTGATTCAAGTCCTCCAGACATTGACTTCTTGATTGGGATCTTATCAACCAGTCGTCCAGATAAAAAGACACTCTGATCCCTCTTAAATGCAACCATCTCGCCACATTGGACATCATCCTCGTGAACACTTGGGGGGCTGTGCAAAGGCCGAAGCACAGGGCCTTGAACTGAAAGACCCTGTCCTGAATCACAAACCTTAAATACTTCCTGCTTCCTGGATGAATCGGAATATGAAAGTATGCGTCTTGTAAGTCCAGGGTCACCATCCAGTCCCCTGGACGTACCGCTGCCAGTACTGAATCGTTCGTCTCCATAGTGAACTTGGTCTTTCTACGAAAAGATTCAGTTGACTTACATCCAGAACTGGCCTCAACCTCCCGAGGACTTTTGCAACCAGGAACAACTGGTTGTAAAATCCGGAGATTCGTGATCCAGAACAGGCTCTATGGCTCCTTTCTCTAGCATGGAAGCTACTTGCTCCACAGAGCCGCTTTCTTCACTAAATCGTTGTAATTTGCCCCGAGCTCTCGGAGATGTTGCGAGAGGAGGTTTCTTCAAGAAAGGAATCTTGTACCCTTCCCGAGCTACGTTGACAGCCCAGGGATCTGCCTTCATGTTCTGCCAAACTTCCCAAAAAACCTTGAAGTCTGGCTCCCACTGTCGTCTGGAGGACTGATATCTCATTCTTTAGAAGTGGTCTTGGCTCCTCTTTTAGTGGGTACTCTCTTACCCTAAAGGCGGTCGAGCGAATGTTCTGCCTCGAAAGGGCTGTTGCGAAGGCCTAGTTTCCTTTGGAGTTTTCTTAACCAGCTTGGATGGTAAGAACTTCTTAACTGAAGACGAGAGAAGATCTTGAGTGGCCTTCTGAGAAAGGGAGAGAGCTATATCCCTAATCCTCTGAAGGAAAAAGCTGTTTCGAAAGGGGAGAGAAACAGCAACTCCCGATTTCTGAGAGTTAGAAACTCCTTTTGAAGCGAAAGAAACACAACAGCGATCTCTTCTTTAGTACTCCTGCTGTGAACAAAGAAGCCAGTTCATTCGTTCGTCTCTCAGAGCCTTGTCATGCAGGACATAATGCTCTTAGCTGTTTCTATATCCTGCGAATCCTCTTCTTCTAGGGAGTTTCGCCAGTGCTCCCAAAGACCAATCTAGGAAATTGAAGACTTCGAAAGTCCTAAAAATCCCTTTGAAAAGATGGTCAAATTCGGACGAAGTCCACCAGACCTTAGCAGACTGTAACGGCCTGTCTGCGTGAGCTGTCTACTATACTTGGAGAAAGTCCCCCTGGGAGGGAGGAGGCAGGGGTACTACCATGGCCTTAGACTTTTCTCCCAGTAGCGTACCATACTTCCTGACTTCGATGCTAACTTAGCTGGTGGAAAAGCAAAAGAGTATTTTCCCGCTTCTTTCTTATCCTTCATCCAGTCATTCACACGTTGAAGGGCCTTCTTCGCCGAAATTGAGAGAGTCATCTTAAGGAAAGAGGATTCTTTGGAGTCCTAGTCTTGGAAAACTGCGATAAGGGAGATAAAGGAGCTGTCGGTTTGAATTCCCCTTCAAAAATAGAAAGAAGACGTGAAGTCAGAACCTTGTAATCTGAAGAAGGTTCCGTATTCTTTTCCTCAACTAATTCCAATTCCTCTTCTGCTGATGAAATGTCTTGCAAATCACTGTCGTGTTGACGCTTCGCTGACGGAATAACGTCCTGCCGCCTGCGTCCTGCGGCTAACGAAGAATCGGCGTCCTGCGCCTCTCGATGTCCTGCCGCCTGCATCCTGCGTCCATTGTAGACACATCCTGCTTCCTGTCGCCTGCGTCTTACGTCCACAATTGATCCCGAGTCCCTGACGTTTGCGTCTGCTTCTTCCGAAAACCATTTTCTTCTTCCTGCGTTCTGCGTCCTGAATAACCAAGCGATCGCCTGTCCTCGTAGCGCCAGTGCGTCCTGCGTCCTCGGCGAACGCGGTCCTTGTCTTCCCTCTTAGAAGACTTAACGGGAAGGAAATTGTCCTTCCGCCTCGAAGATGCCTGCACATGCGCATCCCAAGACTTCACAAGAAACTGCCAGCTTGGACTGCATTTCCCTTAAGAAACCCTTCGTACTATCTTCCTGAATGGCAGAGGACGAAGGAGGAGGATTACGAGCGGGACTGCGACGTAACGGAGAGCGATCTTGTACTCTACCCGACGGAGAAAGACGAGGGGAAGATACACAAGAAGATGGAGGAGAGTCTCTCATCGAAATCCAAGGACGAGAAGGACGTACTAAGTCCTCTTTAGCACGAAAAATCCTCTTCCTCTTGATCGGAACTGCGTCCCCGTCTTCCGAGGAGGACAACACCTCAGGACTACTCCAAGCCTCACGATCTTGAGCATGTCTCTCGAGCGGTTGACGTCCTGAAAGTCCTCTTGAGGGGGCGAGACACAACTGCATACCGACGTTCCCGCTCGGAAGTTCGAACCATCCGAGGACCGCACACTTCCCAGTTTACGCCTTTTCTGCGGCGAACTGCCAACAGCCTGGGAACTTGCAACAGGACTGTTTTCGAAGGGACGCCTGACCGCGACAAAACCTCTCTCGCCTCCCTTCGACTGTCGAGCATGCCTCTCCCTTGGGTCTGGGAGCTTGACAGAGGTCTAGGTGTAGGAGCACGAGAGAGACGATCAGATGCACCCCCTCCACTACACTTTCACTGACATCAAAAGCACTAACTTTATCCGTAAGTCGCTGTATCTGGTCGCCCATGGACGCAAGGGCAGCAAACACCTTCACAATATGTGTATCGTTCGCCTCCTCCGATACAGCAGCGGGCGCAGGAGATACCTGGGGAGAAGGAACTACCAATTCTACGTTAGAAGGAGCTGGAGAGGAAATACATTCACTCCTTTTACTAGAAGAATTCGACTTCTCACTACGAGAAACAGATCTCCTTACACGATCTTTCTCAAGCCTCTCAACATATTTCATAAATATCTTCCATTCCTTCTCTGATAAATTCTCACATTCAAAGCACCTATTCTCCCAAGTACACACATTCTCTCTACACTTCTTACAAATGGTATGAGGGTCGACCGAAGCTTTCGGCAACCTTACCTTACACCCCTCTTTTACACAAACTCTAAACATACTTCCAGTATCAGACATCTTTAAAGAACAATCCAAAGCGAATGCCAAGCTAACGTTTCCGAGTACAATACCAAAGATCCATGAAAAGTCAGCAACGAGAATGAAAATCCTAGCAGGGAACCACCAACAATGTTGCCGGTTCGGCTGGCAGAGAAAATCTGGCCCAATTGGGAACGGTTCCTAGCGCTAGCGCCACGGTAACGGGGTGGTAGTTGCCTGAACTACTAATAGGTTACTAGCGTTTGCCGCGAGTTTTGAAAATTTCTGCCAGGTGGAACAGAGAATATAGCTATATATATACCTGCCAGGTAAGTGTCATACATTAAATAATGGATTAATGAAGTGTAAATCAAAAGTTGAAAAACAGAAGTCTAATTTTCTTGTGAACAATTGACTCTGGTTATAAAAACTGCCCATAACAATCACAAGTCAAAATTAAGCCTCACTCTTCACCTTCATCCTCAAAGTATAATAGTCATTCATAGCAAAAGGCTGCTTAATCAATGTATGAAATAATGCTAATATCTCATATTCATTAGCAATGCTTTTCTTCCATGTGGACCTACTTTTGTAGGTCTTCCTGCATTGACTCAAAATCACTGATCTTCACCCAAACCTCACAAAGTGAACAAGTAAATTAGATCTAGAGTAAAATTGTCTCAAATAATTTTTCATTATAAAAACCTTAAGTCTTTTGTATTTGGGTATTTCTCGCACCAGCCGGAAAAGACTTTGAAGTTTGGTAAAAGGTAGCCAATGGATAGTAGGCAGGTAGGTGATTGGTCCTACCCACTCACCTATTGAAAATCTAGCATTCTTCCTTTGCTATTTGTTCCTGTGAAAATGAATACCATTGTTTTTCAAATAAGATTTACTCCTTATGGTGGTAGCATCAAATCATAGGAGAATTTAAGGTTTCCTATCCCAACCTTTTCCTGTCATAATAATAAGTATAAAAAAATAACTCCTGTCACGGAGGCTGGTAGGACCCTATGTCAGATAAAGTTTATTCATAATCTTACTCGGGAAAATTCAGGATTCCGTTCTTCCCAAACTGGACGTGAAGTCCACGTCGCTAAACAGCAACAGTTTTTCAATTAGATACAGATATAAGTCTCCACATTCCCTCTTGTTATAGAGAGGGAGGAAGATGGTGCATCTAGAGGCTCAAACCTCAGTTAGGATACTCTACTGTGCAACTAACCTGCTTCATGAACCATCCCAACTCCTACAGAGCTTGGTTGCAGTTTTGTGAGGAGAAAAGAAAAAAAAAAAAAAAAAAAAAAAAAAAAAAAAAAAAAAAAAAAAGAGAGAGAGAGAAAAGTACTATTCAGTGCTCCCCCTGTACCCCTCAGACTAAAATGCTTATAATTTGTGAATACAGTGTTGCATGGGGGCCATGGAATTGGGGAGAGAAACCCAGAAGGAGAGAGTGTAGTGGACTTTGCTGTGTCATTCGACATGGCAATAGGAAATACATTCTTCGAGAAGAAAAGGGAACACCTACTAACATATAGGAGTGGGGGAAGATGCTCCCAGATAGACTACTTCCTGCATAAAAGGATAAAACTGGTGGAGGTCAAGAACTGCAAAGTTATTCCAGGCGACTATGTAGCCCCCCAACACAGACTGCTTTGTATGGATTTGAAGTTAAAAAGGGAATGAAAAACCAAAGCTAAAGGGATAAGGAAAATTAAGTGGTAAAAATTAAAGAAAGAAGGGAATAAAAAGAGAGTGTTTAAGGGGAGGTTTTTGGAAGATATTCATATGTATAAGAATTGAAGATGTTCAAGAATGGTGGGCAAGAAATGCAGCAGTAATAAGAAGGCATGGAAAGGAGCTGCTAGGAGAGACATCTGGTATCATATGGGAAGAAAAGGAGAGTTGGTGGTGGGATGAAGACATTGAGAAAGTAGTAAAAGATAAGAAGGAGGCAAAGAAAAGATGGGAAGAGTCACAGCCAATGGAGGACAGTGATAGGTTCAGAGAGAAATACAAGGCGGCGAAAAAGGTGGTAACCCAAGCTAAAGCAAAGTCGTAAGATGATGTGTATAATGAGCTGAGACAAAGGAAGGATTAAACAAGATAATCAAGCTATCAAAGGCTAGAAATAAGAACACCAAAGATATTACACATATCAAACAAATAAAAGATCAAGATGGTGTAGTACTTAGAAAGGAGGAAGACATTGTGAAGAGATGGAAAGAATATTTCGAACAGTTGTTAAATGAAGAAAATAATAGACTAACAAGAGAGGATGGTAATTATAGGGGTATTAAATTGATGTCCCACACTTTGAAGATACTGGAAAGGATGACAGATGCTAGGCTGAGAGAAGAAGTACAAATAGGTAAAGAGCAGATGGGATTTATGAAGGGAAGGGGAACAACAGATGGTATATTTTGTCTGAGGCAACTAATGGAGAAATTCGGGGAAAAGCAAAGGGACCTACATACGGCATTCACTGACCTTGAAGAGGCTTATGACCGAGTCCTGAGACAAGAGGGATGGAGGAGTCTGAGGTAGATGATGGTGCCAGAGAAGTATGTACAATTAATTCAAGAGATATACCGGAATGTATTTACCAGAGTGAGGAGCAGTGTTGGGGAGACAGAGGATTTTGAGGTGAGTAGGATTACACCAGGGGTTGGCTCTGAACCATTTACCTTTAACATAGTGATGGACGTTATAATAGAGGAAGTAAGAGAGGCAGTACCATGGAACATATTGTATGTGGATGATATTGTTCTGTGCGCAGAGAGCAGGGAAGACCTGGAAATGAAATTGGAAAGATGGAGACAAGTACTGGAGGACAGAGGAATGAGAATAAGTAGATCTAAGACAGAATATATGTGCACCACCAATGAGGGGGATGATAGAGAAAGTATTCAGCTTGGTGGAGAACAAATAAAGAGAGTTGATAAGTATTTGGGATCCTTTGTTAACGCTGGAGGAAGTATGGGAGAAGAAGTGAAGCATCGGGTACAGGCAGGCTGGAACAACTGGAGAGCGGCCTCTGGAGTTCTTTGTGACTAAAGAGTACCGCTGAGGTCAAAAGGAAAATTTCACAAGACGGTGGTAAGAACAGCAATGCTGTATGGTATGGAAACAGCAAGCATGAGAAAAACAGAGGAGAAGATGGATGTGGCAGAAATGAGAATGCTTAGGTGGATGTCTGGGGTGACAAGAGAGGATAGGATCAGAAATGACTACATAAGAGGGTCAACTAAAGTGGTGGAAGTATCAAAGAAAGTGCAGGAGGGGAGGCTGAGATGGTATGGACACCTGTTGAGGAGGGATGAGGACCATGCTGGGAGACATACTATAGGGATGGAGGTTCAAGGAAGAAGAAGAGGGAGACCAAGAAAGAGATGAAAGGAAAGGCGACCCCATATAAAAATGGGAACCAGCTGGGAAGAAAAAGTGTTGCTGTACAGGAATTTTAGATATGATCCATTGAAAAACTTGGAAACTGGTGAAAGCTCCAGTGTAAAAGTGAAAGATATGTGCCACAAAGTTCAACGATAAAGTGAAGTGAAAAAAAGTAGGGGTCTACCGAGTTATTTGTCCTTTCAAAAAGAGGTGAAGGTGGTCTGCCACTGTCAGGCCCAGGCCTCAATAAATATGGAGGCATACAGGTCTATGCTTGGTACCCTGCACATGGGCATGGTCATGCACAAAATGGTTACTATAATACCTTTCAAAAGGTTACATATAGGACCCTGACCTGGTGCTATGCAAGGATGAAGTTTTATGAAACAGTGAAGTTCAATAAAAAAAAATGGATCGCTGTAGTATGATCATTAACAGTCGTGAAGATTGGCTATGTAATTACATTGGTCTATACTTCATCTGAACACATCAATATTCTGCTAATCTGAATACATCAATATTCTACTAATCCTGTAAATGAAAATTTGGCCTAACAATGTAACATTCTTTGACAGCTCTGAGAATATGATATTGTCATGATACAATAAAGTTTGTTCATACTTACCTGGCAGATATATATATAACTGTATTCTCCGAAGTCCGACAGAATTTAAAAACTCCCGGCACACGCAGTGGTCAGCCAGGTGGTTAGTACCCATTCCCGCCGCTGGGAGGCGGGTGTCAGGAACCATTCCCATCTTCTATTCAGATTTTTCTAAAGCCACTGTCCCCTGAGGGGAGGTGGGTGGGTAATTGATTATATATATCTGCCAGGTAAGTATGAACAAACTTTATTCTATCAAGACAATATAATTTTGTTCATGACACTTTCCTGCCAGATATATATATAGCTGAATCCCACCCTTGGAGGTGGGAAGGGACAGAACAGAAGGATTTTGGGAAACAAATTGCATGCAGATGAGTGACATCTTGGTTCCACCTGTTAGCATAGCTGACTTGGTGATTATTGTCACCCAAGTCGGCTTTTGCTTTACTAGAGTCTCCAGCAAGGTAGTGACCTGTATAGCTGGGGAGTTCTAGATGATCTGTCAACGGGAGTGTGACCACAATGTGACTAGACCATATGACCATATCATGAGGGCTAAGAAGTAAATTATATCACCACCTGACCAACCTAGCCAAAGTTAGGGTGTTTTAACTAAGGCTTACGAATTGAGAAGTCCGCCATTGGCGGCGACTCAACAACTAAAATTAACATCTCTTCCTAACCATTTTCTACAGGATAGGATGAGTGGTACTTCTTGCCTTCAAGACTTTGTCTGGGACACGTATGGTCCTAGCGAGCCGCAGATCTCATATGTCGTCTTCACATCCCTCAGGTAGTGTGAAGCGAACACAGAGTTGCTTCGCTAAAACGCTGCACTCAGGATGTTACTGAGTGCCATGCTTTGTTGAAATGCTTCCGAGGCCGCGCCCTCACCTCGTGAGCATTTAGTTTAAAAGATTTCAAATCCTTGTCCAAACATGAGTAATGAGCCTCTTTGAATGAACTCCTTAACATTAACGCCAGGGTGTTCTTTGACATGGGCAAGCCTGGTCTTTTACGGAACACCACAGATTGTCCGAAGGACCTTGACTTTCTTAGTTTTATCTAGATAAAACTTGAGAGACCCGACAGGGCACAGGACTCTCTCTGGCTCCTGCCCAATAATTTATGCCATCCCCTTGACTTCCAAGCTCCTGGGCAAAGGGTTAGACGGGTTTTCATTCTTAGGCAAGGACGGAAGGTTTAGAGAACACACCGCATTATGTTCTCTAAAGCCAAAACGTCTGATGATGGCTTAAAACCTCCCTAACCCTCTTTGTCGTAGCTAGAGTGGTTAATTAGCCTTTCTGGTCACGTGCATTAAATTTACAGAAAGGAGAGGATCGAAATGCTTCGACATCGGAAACTCCAGACTACGTCTAAGTTCCATGCCGGAATCTTCGATCTGGACAGTTTCGAGACTTCCACAGACCTTAAAGATCGTGAAGGGCTTTGTTGTTTGACAGATCCAAATCTCTAAGCCCAAAGGCCGTCAACAACATACTCCCGTATTCTTTAATAGTCGGGATTGACAGCTTATCCCATTCTTCAGATGGAAAGGGAAGACGGTAATGCAATTCACAGAGGTCGAGGTGTAAGAACGCCATTTTTTCCTGCACTATTTCCAGAAACAGCCCACTCCGATTGGTATAATGCAAGATAGGCAGCACTCCTTTGCCTTGGCAATGACATTTGCCATTAGTCTTGAAAAAAAACCTCTCATTTCGGTCAACTTCTCGACAGTCTGAACTCAGTCAGACTCAGAGCGGAGAGGTTTTGAGATACCTCTCGGAGTGAAGCTGTTAGAGTAAACCGACTCTAGGAAGGACGTGACCTCTGTGGACCCATCCTCTCCACATGGGGCGATCAGTGTTTTTCTCGCTCTCTCTGATGCCAAGAATTATCTTATTACATCTCCCAAGAGTTTGAAATAGGAGAAAAGAGACTAAACATCCATCCCCGTTCAATACCATAGGATGGCGTCTATTGCTACCGCTCCCAGATCGAGAATAAGGGAGCAGAGTAGAGGAAGCCTCTTCGTCCTAAACATTGCAAAGAGATGTATCAAAGGACGTCCCTAAAGTCTCAACAATTCTCGATATACTTCCAATCGAAGATTCTACTCGGATGTCAGTATCTGTTGCCGTCGATCGAGAAGATTCGTACGGACGTTGTGCAATCCTGTAACGGACCTCTTGAGGATCGTTACATTCCATGCCTGTTGTCATAACAGGCTCTCTTTCATTAACTCGAACAGGGATCGAGAGAGTGTTTCTCGATACTTCTTGAGACACGAGAGAGATGTGGTATTGTCCGAGTTGATCTGTTCCCCTAGGACAAATGTAGGGACGACCGAATTGCTTACAATTCTTTCAGATTATGTGCCAGGACATCTGACACCCTCTCAGATGCCTGATACTTTTCCGCTATCACCTGAGGTGATACTTGAAGCATTGCGAGATGTTCAGAATCGTTTCTAGATCTTGGATATTATTTCATTTTTCCGGTAGGAAAAAAACTGTACAGGTCTGAATTGCAGTCTATTCAGGGAAACAAACTTCTTCAGGGAGGAAATGGTCCCCAGCAGACTCATTCCTTCCCCTACCGAGCATGCTTCCTTCCCTAATAAGGCTGCGCTTTGCCTAATCAGGAGAGCATTATTATAGTGCTATGCCGCGGTAGACTCTTATAGAATCCTGTTACGGTGTGGTAAAGAGCACCGAAAGGTCTAAGAGATATCTCTGTTGAAAATTGTTTCGCAAACGAAGGCAATGTTTATTCAATGCAAGTTAGAATTCCCCTCAATCCTAGGCTAAAGTCCGCAATTGTAGGGCAGAGATACGGTTAGTCAGTCAATCCCGCGGGAGAGAGAGACGTAACCGACCGCGCATTACAGCGAGCTAGCTGGTACTGAGTTGGTGTATAGTTACAGCACCTTACGTTCACCTTCTCGCAATATTATGCTTGAGTTGCCAGCTACTCTATTCTACGAAGGAATAGGTCTGTTATTATTTGAACAGAAAGAAACTCTCAATTTGGCATATTTAAGCGAAACAGAATTCGCTAAATACAGAAGCTGAGTTTGTGTTGTCATAACACTACCCTTAAATATCCAAATGGTAAATCGGAAACTCCTGGAAGGTTGCAGGGAGTACAGATTAAATATACTGCGTCATCCACAGTGACAGCAGCCTTCAATCCTTGTCTCGCACTATTCTGCCTGAGTTGCCAGCTACTCTATTCTACGAAGGAATAGGTTTGTTATTATTATCGAGCAGAAGGAAACTCTCCAGCAGGCATATTTAAGCGAAACAGAATTCGCTAAATGACGAAGCTGAGTTGGTGTTATCGTAACAATACCTTTTAGCTTTGTCCTTACACCGGAAACTCCAGGGAGGACCGAATAAATACACTTAGAATAACAGTCCTTTCGGTTGCCATCCGTAGAGGTAACTACGATATGCGTATATGACTTGAACCATACAGTAGTAATATAACGCAAAGATAAAATACGTAAGTATTGTAGTCACTTGGACAGCTAATTCTCTACTACATTCTTTCCTCGACGAGGAAGAGAGAATGGAAATCGACTGTCTTCGTTCTCTTCGCCAAGAGAACGAATTAATATTATTCGAAGGAGATCCTCAAGTGAGAACCAAGGACCGAAAAGGACAGTTCAAGCTTCTTATGCTATTGGACCTAAGAGTTCATGGACGTCGTCTACAAGTCTTTTTCGTGGACGAGCCTCTGACTAATGAATGAGAGCTTTTCCGAATCTTGTCAATGAGAGCTTATCCGCTTACGCGATAAAATGTTATTAAGATCTTTATCAATGAGAACTAACCCATTTACGAGACAAAGAGTTTCATTTTTGTCAATGAGGGGTCATCCACTTACTTGACAAAACGTTTATTGACAAAACAATTAGTATCTTGCTAATGGGGGAAACCCACTTAGACTGAAAGTAATCCAGGAATTCAAGCATATAGTCTTCCCGATTTCCACCGAAATCGAGGAAGGGGCAGGATTCCTGGTCAGAGACTGGGCTTACGTCAGGCATCAGGCAGGACCCTAATGCTCCCCTTCGGCAGCGCAGTCCCGAACGCAGAAGAGGCGTTTTATGACATCGAAATCTGGTTAAAGTTTTTCTGGAATTCATCAAGTCATGGATTCTATTGAACGCTCCCTTCGTAGAGAGCGAAGTGGACATCTTGACGAGACCAAGCTCCTTCCTCTTCTTCGACGACGCCCACTGCGAGAGAGGAGAGCAAGGGATCCTCTATCTGAAGGCCTTGAAGCATAGGGCGCTTACTCATCTGAAGAGCGTCCTGCTACGTATTCCTTAGAGTGTCTTGACGCGTAAGACGCCTAGTTCCTCAAAAGCGTCCCATCTGCGTCCTGTAGAGTGTCCAGATGTGTAAGACATCGAGCGTCTTCCAAAAAGCATCCTGGCCAGCGTCCCAATGTTTATGACGTCAAGCGTCTTCCAGAGCGTCCTGGTGAGCGTCTCTACATGTAGGACGTCGAGCATCTTCAAAAGCTTCCTCACGTCTCCATGCGAAGGACATTGAGCGTCTTCAAAAGACGTCGTCGGGAGAGTCTTGCCGAGCGTATTGGTTCATAGATTACCAAGTGTTCTGAACGGCATCTCAGTGATGCATAAAAGGCCACCTGAGAGGCATCCTGAAGAGCCGCACGCTGCTCCTGAAGTGTGCGAGCACTATAAGAAG
The DNA here is from genome assembly GCF_015104395.2 of Macrobrachium nipponense. Taxonomy (NCBI): domain Eukaryota; kingdom Metazoa; phylum Arthropoda; class Malacostraca; order Decapoda; family Palaemonidae; genus Macrobrachium; species Macrobrachium nipponense. Next base: position 49,204,246 of record NC_061095.1, on the reverse strand, counting down.
ACATACGGCGATCGTCTTCGAGACGGGCCTTAAGGACTTTCCTTACCTTTTAACAAA
>NC_061095.1:49161170-49203689 GCF_015104395.2 Macrobrachium nipponense | reverse complement strand
ATCCTAAGGAGTGACGTCTAGAGGCCTCCACTAATTGGAAAAGTCGGCATCTGCAGAGGCAGGTAGAGAAAGACCCATAGTCTCTCCTGTCCATACCAAATACCTCTCTTCCCGTGCAATCTGGAAGGAGGCATGCAGAATACCGTCTTTCCTAACGTCCCTTCTTCTTGTCCATCCAAGAATCTAAAGAATGGAGTGCCTTCTTCATAGATATCGTAGGCTTCATTTTTTAAAAAGGAGGCCGACGATTTTGCCGTAGCTGAGCTCGAAAAGAGCGAACGAGGAGGAGGAGGAGCCGCCGGACTAAGAGAATCTCCAAACTCTTGAAGTAGTAATGAGGCTAAGACTTTATAACTAGAAAGTCCCTCATTAGCAGGAGGTTCGTCATCAGACAACTCGTCTAACCCTCGATCAGACGAAGGAGAAAGTTCACGTTTGGAGGGAGAGTCCTTCCAGACCTCCTATGTTCTGAAGGAGAGCTCCTATTTGAGAAGATCATAACCTCCAGGAACGAGGTCCCCGACTCTTGCCTCCTGGCTCTTGACTCTTGCCTCCTGACTCCTGCCTCCTGACTCCTGACTCCTGCCTCCTGACTCCGGACTCCTGCCTCCTGACTCCGGACTCCTGGCTCCTGCCTCCTGACTCCTGCCTCTTGGCTCCTGGCTCCTGCCTCTTGGCTCCTGCCTCCTGCCTCTTGCCTCCTGGCTCTTGCCTCCTGGCTCCTGCCTCTTGCCTGGATGCTTCTACACTCCTGGCTCTGGGCTCCTGCCTCCTGGTTGACTCCTCACTCCTGGCTCTTGGCTCCTGCCTCCTGGGTGACTCCTCACTCCTGGCCGGTGCCAGACGTCTGATCGTTTCATCCAGGTTCGTACCGGAAACCTCACCTCGAGTAGGAGTATCGATCCTGGAGGTAGATACCTCCATACGTCTGGAGGATCTTTTAATAGGAAGGGAAGTGTCTTTCCTTCTAGGAGGCTCCTTTGACAGGACTCCTACAAACGACGAAATCTGTTCCTGCATCGCCATCATGAACCTCTTTGTAGCCTCCTCTTTATCCTCTTCAGGAGGAGGGAAGGAGGAGGGGAGGAGTCCATAGCCTCCACCTCCTGCCTCCTTCTCACTCTGGTTGAAAGAATGGCTCTTCTTGCCTTCTTCACTCCCGATGGAGACTCCTCAGGGAAGTTTTCAGGGCTCGAGTCAATATTCGGAGCCTTCCAACTCCTCTTGAGAGGCCAGATCGATCTGAATCTCTCCAATCACGTCTCGTGATGAATAATCCCGACGACGAGAAACACTCACGTAGGACGCTTTTACAATAGCGGTCCTTGGCAGTCTGGGGTGTCACAGAAACCGCCGAAGGGACACCTGATCGGTGGGGATTCTCCACAACCTCCTTTCGGCTTTTGACATTCCTTCTCCTCTGGGCATGTGAGCTTGGAAGAGGTCTAGACCTAGGAGCGTTGCTGAGGCCGACCAGATGCCCCCTCCACTACACTGGGGACACTCATATCACTGTCCACTGAAAAATCACTAGCCTTACCTTGTATGGCAGCCATTTTGTTTTCCATCAACTTGAAGGCTGCTTTTAGATCCGCAAGTTCTTTTGCTGGATCTACAGGTTCTGCAATAGGAGAAGGGGCTGCAATGGAAGGAGAAGTAGCAATACTTACCCTTGGGGAATGATCCCAAGCTTGGATTAGTTCAGATCTAGAACTACTTAAACTTCTATGAGAAGCCTTCCTCACTCTTTCTCTTTCTAACTTCTTTAAATAATTAGTTAGATTCTTCCATTCGTTCTCACTCAAGTTCTCACATTCCTTACAAGTATTAGTAAAGGAACATTCATACTCCTGCACCTCTTGCATACCGTGTGAGGGTCTACCGAAGCTTTCGGCAACCTCACCTTACAGCCTACATTCACACAACGTCTCACAACCATACCAGAGTCAGACATTATTAAAGAAAATTCCAAATCAAGTCCACAAACAGTCCACAAAAGCGTATGCCAATCCAACAATCCAGTATACGTCACCAAAAGTCGGTCAAGAGATCAATTGCCGGTGAAAAAAGAAAAACCAATCGAGGAAGGAACCAACAACAATGTTGATGGTCCGGGCGACAGAAGAATTCTGATTAGAAAACGGGGATGGTTCCTAGTCCTGCCACCCAGGGCAGGGCGGTAGATCACCTGACCTACCTGTAGCGTGTGCCGCGAAATTTGAAATTCTGTGCGGAGACGACGGAGTCTATAGCTAATAGTATATCTGGCAGGGAGTTGAATGTATAAAAACAATATTTAAGGATCAGTCTTTGCTCCAAGACCCCAGTACTGTATCTGCTGATACAAATGGACCTAGCGAGAAGCACTTCTCATAGGTCACTCTCACATCCTTCAGATAATGAGATGCAAACACTGAATTGCACCTCCAATATGTAGTCTCAATGATATTTTTTAGAGACATATTCTTTTGAACGCCAAGGACGTTGCTACTGCTCTCACCTCATGGTCTTGACCTTTAGAAGACCGAAGGATTCCTCCGAGCAGTTCTTGTGAGCGTCCGTAATTATGCTTCTCACAAAGAAAGCCAAGGCGTTCTTGGACATGAGTCTTTTGGGGTTCTTCACCGCACACCAAAGACCTTGTTGACAAGCTCCCATCTGTCTCTTCCTCTCTAAATAATATTTAAGAGCTCTCACTAGACAGAGAGACCTCTCTATCTCTCTGCCTACGAGGTTAGATAGGCCTTTTACCTCAAAACTTCTGGGCCACGGTTTTGACGGGTTTTCGTTCTTAGCCAGAAACATTGTCTGGAAAGAACAGATGGCAGCATCTCCTTTGAACCCCACTGTGGAATCTAGAGCGTGCAATTCGCTCGTCCTCTTGGCTGTAGCGAGAGACACCAGGAATAAGCATTTCCTAGTGACGTCGCGGAAGGAAGCCAGATGTAAAGGCTCGAATTTATCCGATGAAAGGAATTTCAGTACCACGTCTAGATTCCAACTAGGTGTTCTAGGAGTAGCTGCCTTTGAAGTTTCAAAGGATCTAATTAGATCGTGTAGATCTTTGTTGCTTGCAATATCTAACCCTCGATTCCTAAATACTGAAGACAGCATGCTTCTGTATCCTTTTATTGTTGAGACAGAAAGGTGTGATTCCTCTCTCAGAGAGGAGAAATCGGCAATATTCACTATAGAGGTACTGGAGGAGGACAGCTTCTGACTCTTACACCACCTCCTAAAGACTTCCCACTTTGATTGGTATTACTCTTCTCGTCGAAGCTCTGCGGGCTCTAGCGATAGAGCCCGCAGCCTTGCGAGAAAAGCCCCTCGCTCTGACAAGTCTTTCGATAGTCGAAAGGCAGTCAGAGCGAGACCTGGAGGTTGTGATGAAACCTCTCGAAGTGTTGTCTGAGTAGATCTGGTCTGTTTGGAAGAGATCTGGGGAAGTCCACTATCCACTCCAGTACCTCTGTGAACCATTCCTGGGCCTGGCCCGGCCAAAATGGGGCTATTAGCGTCAACTTCGTGTTTCTTCGAAGCTACGAACTTCCTGAGCACTTCCCCCAGGATCTTGAACGGGAAAGGCGTATGCGTCCACACCCGACCAATCCAGGAGAAACGCGTCTATTGCGAAGGCTCTCGGATCTTTCCACTAGAGAGCAAAAGATCTCTATTCTTTTGGAGAGGAACGTCGCAAACAGTCTATGTGAGGCTCCCCCACAGGGACCAAAGACTTCGACACACTTCTTCGTGTAGAGTCCATTCTGTGGGAAGGACCTGATTCCTCCTGCTCAGTCTGTCCGCTCTCACATTCTTGATGCCTTGAACAAATCTTGTGAGGAGAGTTATGCCTATTTCTTCTGTCCAGGTTAACAGGTGTCTTGTTAACTGAAAGAGGGAGAGAGAGTGCGTGCCTCCTTGCTTGCGTATGTAAGCCAGAGCCGTGGTGTTGTCCGAGTTTATCTGTATCACCTCGCCTCTGACTATCTCTTCTAAGAACTTTAAGGCTAGGTGTATGGCCACTAGTTCCTTGCAATTGATGTGCCAGGACACCTGTTCCTTTGTCCAGGTGCTGAACACCTCCTTGCTCCTAACGTCGCTCCCCATCCCGACTCCGAAGCGTCGGCATATAACATTGGTCTGGGTTCTGCAGGGCAAGCGATACGCCTTCGTTCTTTTGAAGAGGGAGGATCCACCACTTCAAATGATCCTTTACCTCTTGTGGAAGCGGAAGATGTCCGAGAGTTGTCCCGTCTTCCAACTCCACACCCCTTCTTTCAGGAAAAACTGAAGAGGGCGAAGGTGAAGCCTCCCCAGGAGAGAAGAACTTTTCTAGTGAGGACAGGTCCCTAAGAGGCTCAGATATCCCTCGCTGAACTGTTCTTTTTCTCTAAGAAACTCGAGATTTTCGACAAACCTCGAGTGATTCTTTCTCGCGAAGGAAATACTCGAAAACCCCGAGAATCCATCTGAATCCCCAAGATAGACCAAGCTCTGGCTGGGGATCAGCTGCGACTTCTCGAGGTTCACGAGTATCCCAGCGATTCTATCATGTTTCCTTGTTACTGATAAGTCCTCCAAGCACTGAATCTCCGACTTGGCCCTGATCAGCCAGTCGTCCAAGTAGAGGGAGATGTTTATCCCTCTAGGTGAAGCCATCTTGCACATTCGCCATCAGGTTGGTGAATACTTGCGGAGCTGTAGACAGACCGAAGCACAGAGCCCTGAATTGAAAGATCTTGTCTCCTATTACAAAACGACGAAGATATTTCTTTGACAAATGGTGAATGGGAACGTGGAAATATGCGTCTTGCAAGTCCAGAGAGACCATCCAATCTCCTGGACGAAGAGCCGACATTACTGAGGCGGACGTTTCCATGCGAACTTCTTTTTCTGAACAAAGCGATTCAGAGCGCTTACGTCCAGAACTGGTCTCCACCCCCCCGATGCCTTTGGTACTAGAAAAAGGCGATTGTAAAATCCCTGGGGAGTGTGGATCCTGCACCAGTTCGATGGCCTCTTTTTCCCACATTTGTTCCACCATTTGAAGGAGAGTCTTTCTCATTACCGGGTCTCTGTACCTCGCTGACAGTTCCCGAGGCGTAGATGTTAGGGGAGGGCTGTTCTCGAAGGGGATTACATATCCCTTCTTTAGGACCGACACTGACCAAGGGTCGGCTTCCCCTTTTTGCCCATACTCCTGCAAAGTTCAGGAGTCTGGCGCCCACTGGTGCTTGAAGGAGCAACAAGTCATTTGGATTTCTTGAAGGGCCTAAAGGAAGACCTTCCTCTCTTATTAGAGCTCTTCTTTCTGGCAGGGGGACGAGCCGCTGTACCTCCACGAAAGGGCTGCTGAGGAGGACGAGAGTCCTTCTTAATCGCCGACACTACAGGGCGTCCTTTCTTGGACGTTTGTGTTAGTAGGTCTTGTGTCGCCTTCTCAGTTAGCGAGCGAGATATATCCTTCACTAACTGAGAAGGAAACAGATGATCCGATAGAGGGGCGAACAATAAACGCAGTCCTCTGGCTCGGAGAAACCCCTTTCGATAATAGGGATCCATATACTGATCTCTTTTTCAGGAGACCAGCACCAAAAAGGGAAGCCACTTCACCCGAACCGTCCTGTACTGCCTTGTCCATGCAAGACGGACGCTATGAGAATCTCTGGGTTTTTAAGAAACTCCGGATCTTTAGATTTGTTGGCCAGAACTCCGAGTGACCATCCAGAAAGTTGAACACCTCTAAAGTGACAAAAAGTCCCTTTAGAAAAGTGGTTCAACTCTGAAGTGCTCCACGTCGCTCTGACCGATCCTAAGGAGTGACGTTCTAGAGGCCTCCACTAAATTGGAAAGTCGGCATCTGCAGAGGCAGGTAGAGAAAGACCCATAGTCTCTCCTGTCCCATACCAAATACCTCTCTTTCCATGTAGTTTGGAAGGAGGCATGCAGAATACCGTCTTTCCTAACTCCTTCTTCTTGTCCATCCAAGAATCTAAAGAATGGAGTGCCTTCTTCATCGATATAGCAGTCGCATTCATTTTCAAAAAGGCCGACGATTTTGCCGTAGCCGAGCTCGAAAAGAGAGAACGAGGAGGAAGGAGGAGCCGCCGGACTAAGAGAATCTCCAATTCTTGAAGCAATAATGAGGCTAAGACTTTATAACTCGAGAGTCCCTCATTAGCAGGAGGTTCGTCATCAGACAACTCGTCTAACCCTCGATCAGACGAAGGAGAAAGTTCACGTTTGGAGGGAGAGTCCTTCCAAGACCTCCTACGCTCTGAAGGAGAGGAGCTCCTATTTGGAGAAGAGTCATAAATTCCAGGAACGAGTCTCCGACTCCTGCCTCCTGGCTCTTGACTCTTGCCTCCTGACTCCTGCCTCCTGACTCCTGCCTCCTGACTCCGGACTCCTGCCTCCTGACTCCGGACTCCTGGCTCCTGCCTCCTGACTCCTGCCTCTTGGCTCCTGGCTCCTGCCTCTTGACTCCTGACTCCTGCTCTGCCTCCTGGCTCTTGCCTCCTGCCTCCTGCCTGGATGCCTCCACACTCCTGGCTCTTGCTCCTGCCTCCTGGTTGACTCCTCACTCCTGGCTCTTGGCTCTCCTCCGGGTGACTCCTGGCTCTTGGCTCCTCCTGGTGTCTCCTCACTCCTGGCCGGTGCCAGACGTCTGATAGGTTTCATCCAGGTTCGTACCGGAAACCTCACCTCGAGTAGGAGTATCGATCCTGGCGGCAGATACCTCCATACGTCTGGAGGATCTTTTGATCGGAAGGGAAGAGTCTTTCCTTCTAGGAGGCTCCTTTGACAGAACTCCTACAAAAGACGAAATCTGCTCTTGCATCGCCATCATGAATCTCTTCGTAACCTCCTCTTTATCCTCTCGGGAGGAGGGGAAGGAGGAGGGGAGGAGTCCATAGCCTCCACCTCCTGCCTCCTTCCTCACTCTGGTTGAAAGAATGGCTCTTCTTGCCTTCTTCCACATCCGAGGGAGACTCCTCAGGGAAGTTTTCTGGGCTCGAATCAATAGTCGGAGCCTTCCAACTCCTCTTGAGTGGCCGAGATCGATCTGAATCTCTCCAATCACGTCTCGGAGATGAAGATCCCGACGACGAAAAACACTCACACAGGACGCTTTTACAATAGCGATCCTTGGCAGTCTGGGGTGTCACAGAAACCGCCGAAGGGACACCTGATCGGTGGGGATTCTCCACAACCTCCTTTCGGTTTTCGGACATTCCTTCTCCTCTGGGCATGTGAGCTTGGAAGAGGTCTAGACCTAGGAGCGTTGCTGAGCTGACCAGATGCCCCCTCCACTACACTGGGGACACTCATATCACTGTCCACTGAATAATCACTAGCCTTACCTTGTATGGCAGCCATTTTGTTTTCCATCACTTGAAGGCTGCTTTTAGATCCGCAAGTTCTTTTGCTGAATCTACAGGTTCTGCAATAGGAGAAGGGGCTGCAATGGAAGGAGAATAGCAATACTTACCCTTTCCCCTTGGGGAAGATCCCAAGCTAGGAATTAGTTCAGATCTAGAACTACTTAAACTTCTATAAGAAGCCTTCCTCACTCTTTCTCTCTCTAACTTTTTTAAATAATTAGTTAGATTCTTCCATTCGTTCTCACTCAAGTTCTCACATTCCTTACAAGTATTAGTAAAAGAACATTCATACTCCCTGCAACCCTTGCATACCGTGTGAGGGTCTACCGAAGCTTTCGGCAACCTCACCTTACAGCCTACATTCACACAACGTCTCACAACCATTCCAGAGTCAGACATTATTAAAGAAAATTCCAAAATCAAGTCCACAAAACAGTCCACAAAAGCGTATGCCAATCCAACAATCCAGATACGTCACCAAAAGTCGGTCAAGAAGATCAATTGCCGGTGAAAAAAGAAAAACCAATCGAGAGGAACCAACAACAATGTTAATGGCCCGGGCGACAGAAGAATTCTGATTAGAAAACGGGAATGGTTCCTAGTCCTGCCACCCAGGGCAGGGCGGTAGATCACCTGACCTACCGGTAGCGTGTGCCGCGAAATTTGAAATTCTGTCGGAGACGACGGAGTCTATAGCTAAGTATATATCTGGCAGGGAAGTTGAATGTATAAAAATATGTTGTAGGTATAAATAAACCTTGGTTCCTACCTTATTAGATGGAAGACTTCGTGGCTACTGCCCAGGAGTCTGCTTCACCTCAAGAGCCTTAGCGAGATAGTGATCTGTGGCCAAGAGTTCTTGCTGGTCTGTCGATGGGGTCTTATCCACTTACTCGGCAGAGCCTAACTGGCATTTGTCAAGGGGTGCTAATCCGCTTATATGACAACACGCCTTCTTTAAGGAGCACACAACCGATCCCGATCACCCAAACCTAACCCGTGTTAGTTCTACGATTGTTAAGAGTCATCCCCAAACTCTTAGCAAACAACCACAAACTCGAAAATCATACATACAAAATCAAACAAAAATTTTGTACCCCTCTAATAGTCAGCTGTCACTCGATTTCCTAATGAAGAGAAGTGAAGGCCGCCAGTGCGACATCTGACACTCCCATGCACAGGAAACACAAGAACACATCCGACAAGAGGGTTACGTACACATATTTAAGGATCGGTGCTCTCTCCTTTACCCAGAACCGTCTGTCCTGACACGGAACGGCCTAGAGAAAAACATTTCTCATACGTTACTCGCACATCTTTTAAATAATGAGATGCAAATACTGAGTTGCATCTCCAATAGGTTGCATCCAAAATATTTTTAAGTGACATATTTCTCTGGAACGCAATTGATGTCGCGATTGCCCTTACCTCATGAGCTCTTACTCTTAATAGATTAAAAGTCATCTGGGCAGTTCTTATGAGCCTCGGTAATTACACTTCTAACAAAGAAGGCCAAAGCATTTTTAGACATAGGTCTCTTGGGGTCTTTCACCGAGCACCATAGACCATGTTGTGAGCCTCCCAACCGCTTCTTTTCTGTCCAGATAGAATTTCAGTGCTCTAACTGGACAAAGTGATCTTTCTATTTCTCTGCCTACTAGGCTAGTAAGTCCTTTTACCTCGAAACTCCTAGGCAGGGCTTCGAAGGGTTCTCGTTTTTTTGGCAAGAAAAAGAGTCTGGAATGAACAAATCGCAGAATCTTCTTTGAAGCCAACTCGTGACTCAAGGGCGTGCAACTCACTGACCCTTTTAGCCGTAGCCAGAGATAGTAGAAATATACACTTTCTAGTGATATCCCGGAATGAAGCCGTATGAGGTGGTTGACGAACTTTTCCGAGGACAGAATTTCAGAACCACATCTAAATTCCAGCTCGAATTCTAGGTTCTACTGACTTCGATGTTTCAAAGGAGCGATGAGATCGTGCAAATCTTTATTATTCGTACAAATCTAAGCCCCTGTTTCTAAAGACTGACGAAAGCATACTTCTGTATCCTTTAATTGTTGGTACAGAGAGATGTGACTTTTCCCTCAGGAAAAGAGGGAAATCTGCAATTTCGGTTTACAGAGGTATTGGAAGAGGACAGCTTCTTCGACCTGCACCAGCTTCCTGAAAACTTCCCACTTCGATTGGTAACACTCGCCTAGTAGATGATCTGCGGGCTCTAGCATTGCGCTTGCCGCCTTGCGAGAAAACCCTCTTGCTCTGACAAGTCTTTCGATAGTCGAAAGGCAGTCAGAGCAAGAGCGGGTAGATTTTGATGGTACCTTCTCGAAGTGGGGTTGTTAGAGCAGATCTATCCTGTTTGGAAGAGATCTGGGGAAGTCCCACTGTCCACTCCATCACCTCCGTGAACCAAATTCGGGATGGCCAATATGGGGCTATCAGGAGTCATTTCTCTGGTTCCCTTCGAGGCCACAAACTTTCTGACTACTTCCCCCAGAATCTTGAATGGGGGAAAAGCGTACACGTCTAGCCCTGACCAGTCCGGAGAAAGGCGTCTATTGCATAAGCCCTGGGATCTTCTACCAGGGCGCAAATGTATCTATCCTTTTGGAGAGAAACGTGGCGAATAGATCTATCTGCGGTTTCCCCCAAAGATACCAAAGGGTCTGACAGACTTCCGAGTGGAGGGTCCATTCTGTAGGAAGGACCTGGAACCTCCTGCTCAGTCTGTCCGCTCTCACGTTCCTCTCCCCTTGAACAAATCTCGTTAGAAGAACCACGTTCCTTTAATTTGCCCAAATCAGCAGATCTCTTGCCAGTTCGTATAGGGCGAGAGAGTGAGTTCCTCCTTGTTTCTTGACATAAGCCAGAGCGAGGTGAATCGCAAAGAGCTCCTTGCAATTTATGTGCCATGACACCTGCTCTTCCAACCAGGTGCCCGACACTTCTTTGGACCCTAAAGTCGCACCCCAACCTGTCTCCGACGCGTCTGAGAACAATGTCAGGTTTGGGTTCCGTATTTCAAAGGATACTCCTTTGTTTTCTTCTAAGGGGGTCAACCACCACCCTAATTGTTGCTTTACTTCTAATGAGATTGGAAACATGTCCGAGAGCTGTCCTGTCTTCCAACTCCAACTTCTTCTCATGAAGAACTGAAGCGGACGGAGATGTAGTCTTCCTAGAGGAAAGAACTGTTCGAGCGAGGAAAGGGTCCCCAGAAGGCTCAACCATTCCCTCGCTGAAGTACGCTCTTTCTCTAAGAAGTTCAATACTGTGGCACAGCCTTTCCTTACTCTCTCTTGAGAAGGAAATACTCGAAAACCCCGAGAATCCATCTGAATCCCCAGATAGACTACGTTCTGGCTGGGGACCATCTGAGATTTCTCGAGGTTCACGATTAATCCTAATGTCTTTGTCAATTCCAGGATTGTTGACAGGTCCTCCAGACAGGTCCTCCAGAGACCTGGCCCTGATGAGCCAGTCGTCCAGGTATAGGGAGACGTTTATCCCTTTCATGTGAAGGTGTTTTGACACGTTTTTCATCAAGTCTGTAAAGACTTGGGGAGCCATAGAAAGGCCGAAACACAGGGCCCTGAACTGATAGATCCTTCCCTCGAACATGAAACGAAGGTACTTCCTCGACGAATGGTGAATCGGGACGTGGAAATATGCGTCTTGAAGATCTAGGGACGCCATCCAATCTCCTTGACGGAGAGCTGCAAGTACTGAGGCAGACGTTTCCATGCTGAACTTCTGTTTGTTGTACGAATTTGTTCAGCGAACTTACATCCAGTACCGGTCTCCATCCCCCCGAGGCTTTCGCTACGAGAAACAAGCGATTTGTAAAACCCCGGGAGCTTTGATCCAGTACCAGCTCTATTGCTCTTTTGTCCCACATCTGTTCCACCATTTGACGAAGAGTATCCATCAGAACAGGGTCCCTGTATCTGGCTGACAGCTCCTCGGTGATGTTGTCAAGGGTGGCCTGTCCTTGAATGGGATATAATAACCCTCTTGATTATTGACATTGACCAAGGATCGGATCCTATGTCTTCCCTGCTCCCGCAAAGAACTGTAACCTGGCTCCTACAGGTGTCTGGAGGAAAGATTTCTCATTTTCCCTTCTTAAAGGGACGGAAGGCAGATCTTCCCCTTTTTTTTCCGTTGACTTTCTTCTGACGATGGATCTAGCCTGAGGGCCTCCTCGAAGGGAACTGCTGTTGTTGAGCTGGCCTAGAGGCTTTCTTTTCCTCACTGCCACAGGTCTATTTTTCCTTGAGGATTGCCTTAAAAGATCTTGAGTGGCTTTCTCAGTTAGCGAATGGGCAATGTCCTCTCACCAACTGAGAAGGAAATAAATGCTCAGAGAGAGGCGCATACAGCAAAGCGATCTCTGCGAAGGCGAGACGGCCTTAGTGAGAAAGGCACTATGAACCGCTCTCTTCTTTAGTATTCCCGCACCGAAGAGGGAGCACACTTCCGCCGATCCATCTTGAACCGCCTTATCGATGCATGTAGGATGCTATGTAAGGTTTCAGGGCTTAGATGTTCTTTTTCATGGGACTTCTTAGCAATAACCCCAAGGGACCAATCTAGGAAGTTAAATACTTCTAAGGTATGAAAAAGTCCCTTGAGGAGATGGTCCATTTCCGAAAGACCCCATGTTGCTTTTGCTGAATTTAAGGCATGTCTCCTCGACGAGTCTACAAGACCGGAGAAGTCCGATTCAGCTGAAACGGGCAGAGACAATCCCATATTTTCTCCCGTTTCGTACCATATGTCTCTCCTACCCCTTAGTTTAGCGGGAGGCATGCAAAAGATCGTCCTTCCTAACTCCTTCTTTGTCTTGATCAGGAGTCAAGAGATTGTAAGGCCCTTTTCATGGATATGGCCGCCTTCATTTTCAGAAAGATGAAGACTTGTGCGCCTTCGTACTTGAAAATAGAGAGCACGGAGAAGGAGGAGCGGCTGGAGTCAATGCATCTCATATTCTTCTAAGAGAAAGAGAGAAAGAACTTTGTAATTCGAAAGCCCTTCTCTGTTAGTAACTTCGTCCTCCGAGACGTCATCTAAATTAATAGGCTCAGAAGGAGAAGGCTCCCTTCCTTCCTCTGTCTCCTCTCTTGATTTCTTCCTTTCCGAAGAAGAAGCACTTCTATTAGGAGATGGGCTAGGAGTAACTCTCTCCTTACGTTTATCATTAGGCGAGTCACGTATAACTGTTTTACGCCGTTAGACTCCTGTCCGGAAATCAGCTCTTCATGAGGAGAATGCGCCTGGCGTTTAGCAGAAGTATCTCGCTGAGAATACTCCTGGAGCCTGGTAGGAGTATCCTGTTTGGAATACTCCCTGGCGCCTTGACAGTCGTAACACTCTTCGAATACTCATGCCGTCTGGTAGCGCATCTCGCTCCAAATACTCCTGGCGCCTGTTAGGAGTATTAACTCAGAATACTCCTGGCGCTTGGTAGCACATCGCGCTTCGAATACTCCTGGCGCCTGGTAGGAGTAAAAAGTCTAGAATACTCCTGGCGCCTGGGAGAGTATCGAGGTCAAGAGTACTCAAGGCGCCTGGCAGGAGTATCTCTTCCCGAATACTCCTGACCTATGGAAGGCGCATCTAGTTCCGAATACTCCTGTGGCTTGGTAGGAGTATCGCTCATGGAATGCGCCTTTCGAATGGCAAGTATATTGCGCTTAGCGGGCGCTTTACTCCTATCAGGAGTTCTCTCTCTCCAGTTGGCTTTTGTTGCTTGGATGAAGATCTGGGCCTAGAACGATCTACAGTAAAGTCAGGCTCTTTGCGCCTACTTGGCGCCAGACGCTTGGCAAGGAGTTACTTCCTTTCCTCCACGTCTCGCCTGCCCTAACGCACCGCTCTCCCCCCCAGAGATGGCCGCTTGTGCGACAACTCCCCTGGAGGGTTCGTCGCGCCCGACAGGAGATCGGTATTTGGATCTCTTAATCGGAAGCCTGTCATCCTTTTTACGAGTAGGCTCTTTAGAAAGTACTTCTACCAAAGACGCTAATTGCTCCTGCACATTCATCAAAATTTTCCTGGTCGAAGGCTCATTCGAATCAGGAGAAGGAGATCTGGAAGGCGCTCGAGAGTCTTTTACATTCCAGGATCTAACTCCTTTCTAGCTTTCTTGATTACCGAAGGCGCATCCTCTTCAGAGAAGCGCTCGGGGCTAGAATTGAGCTCAGGTTCTTTCCAATTCCTTTTCAGCGGACGTGAAAGCTTCGATTCCTTCCATCCTCTTCTCAAGAAGGCGAACTAGATGATGAAAAGCACTCACGAAGGACGCTTTTCCTATAGCTGTCCCTGGCAGTCTGAGATGTATAAGATTCTGCTGAAGGGACGCCTGATCGTTGGGGATTCTCCACGACCCCCGTAAGGCTTTCGACTTTCCTTCTCCTCTGGGCCAGGGAGCTTGGAAGAGGTCTAGTACCTGGAGCGTCACAGAGACGACCAGACGCCCCCATCCACTACACTGGGGACACTAACATCACTCGAGAAACCACATTCACTTCTCTTACCTTCCAATGCTTCCATTTTTTCTTGCATTTTTTGAAGGGAAGCTCTGAGTTCCGCCATTTCTGAGGCGGAATCAGAGGGATTAACTTGTGAATGGGCTGAAATAGAATGTGCATAATTATGAGAAGAAGAAGAAGCTACAGAACTACTAGACATTTTCCGGCTTTTGTAAGCCGCCTTCCTCTCTCTATCTTTCTCTAACTTCTTCAAGTAAGAAGTCAGATTCTTCCATTCTTGCGCACTCAATCTCTCACACTCGTTACACGCATTTCTCAATTGAGTCATTCAACCCTTCTACAACCACTGCATGTAGTGTGAGGATCTACCGAAGCTTTCGGAATCCTCACCTTACAGCCCTCATTCACACACACTCTGAAGCTAACACTAGAATCAGACATATTCACGAAAATCCAAAGCGAAGTCCAAAAAACAGTCCACGATAGTGAATGCCAAACAACGATCCAAGTACGTCACCAAAAATCAGTCGAAAGATGATCAAAAGCGTTGTGAAAAAAGAATTCCAGTCAGGAGGAAGTAACAACAATGTTGATACTACCGGCGACAGAGAGAATCTGATTAGAAAACGGGAATGGTTCCTAGTCCTGCCACCCAGAGCAGGGCGGTAGATCACCTGACCTACCTGTAGTGAGTGCCGCGAAATTTGAATTTCTGTCGGGGACGACGGAGTCGATAGCTATGTATATATCTGACAGGTAAGTTGAATGTATGAAAATCACAATTTTGACTTAAATTGTATTTTTCCTAACTATACAAACCTGAGGTCCTTTACATAAGGAATTACTATTCAGTGCCAGCTGGACCGGTCGTAAGATTTCTAACAAGGAAGTTCAGTAGTAACTGCTTGTCTGATGGTCGGGAGTCCTGCCCGACTGGAGGTAAACACATCACTTTGCTTTAGGCCCAGGAACAGAGTGAGGGGTGGCATGAGGTGGGACTATGTGTAAAGGACCTCAGGCTTGATAGCTAGGAAAAATACAATTTAAGTCAAAATTGTGATTTGTTCCGACACTTAATACAAATCCTCGGTCCTTTACATAAGGAAGACTCACTTATTGGTGGGAGGAATCTGAGTCTTGTGAACAGACTGGTGTTCGCCCAACCTGGGTTCCCTCCCTGGTCGTTAGAGAAAAGGCAGGGAACCTAGCCTCTGTCCAACTGATTGGAGCATGCACCACAAGATCAGTGGTCAGACCTCTGGACCAATACATAAGAGGGAGGCAAGCGTGCCTCTTATGAATAGCAAGCAAGAACTAGGTCCTACGTAAGAGCCAAATATAAGGTCTTGGGTTTGTCTCTCACTGGTGTCTGCTTCCCCCCTTGTCAGGGAAGGGATGGATAAATGCTTCTATCCCTAATGAAAGGGATAGAATGGAGCTCGGTTACATAGCTTACCTGCATCGTCATCTGGTCCAGCGTGGCGATGACCGCTACCCTCTGCCCGCAGGGAGAGGGAAGAAAAAGAGGAGGAAGAGAAGCCAGTCACACTCTCATTCACTCTTCCATTCATGCAGTCTCACAAGGATGAGATGCTACCTTATCCGGTAAACGAGCTGGGTAAGCTACATAACTTGTTGAGCAGCCACCATGGGTCCCAAGGAAAATGTGTCCAAGGACCTGTGGGCAATAACCTGAAGGTAGGAGGAGGTGAAGGTGGTTTAGTTGGCCCAAACCCCTGCCTTCAGTATCTGTGCCACGGACAAGTTCTTGCGGAATGCAAGGGTTGGACCAATGCCTTTGACTTCGTGGGCTCCCGGACGAAGGGTACTGCTGTCGGCACTCCTGTCTGAGTCGTACGCCTTCTGGATTACCTCACAAAGCCAGAAAGAAACAGTGTTCTTGGACACTTCTTTCTTGGTAACCCAGGTGCTAACGAAGAGGCGTCGACACTCAGGCCTGAGGTGTCGAGTTTTCTTCAGGTAGCGCCGTAGCACCCTCACAGGACAGAGCAGCATCTCATCTGCATCATAGTTGGTGAAGTCTTCCAGGGAGGGGATTGTGAAGGACTCGAACCTGGTGTCAGGGACCGAAGGGTTCTGAGTCTTCACTACGAAGTCTGGGACAAAATTGAGCGTAACTGATTCCCATCCCCTCCAGTGCATAACATCGAAGGAAAAACCGTGGAGTTCTCCTACTCTCTTCGCCGATGCCAAGGCCAGCAGAAAGACAGTCTTGAGGGTCAGATCCCTGTCTAACGACTCTCAGAGCGGCTTGTAGGGTCTGCGAGTCAAGCTCCTAAAGAAGAGAGTCACATCCCACCCGGGGGCCTGAGTTCCCTGGGTGGGCAAGACCTCTCAAAGCTCCTCATTAGGAGTGATATCTCCATGGAAGTGGAAATGTCGACTCCTTGCAGTTTAAGGACTAGGGCCAGGGTGGCTCTGTAGCCTTTAACGAAATCCACTACCTGCTGAAGAGTGGCTCTGAGTGGAGAGAGACCCCGTCCACAACACCAACCACAGAAGATGGATCACTTTCCCTGGTAAACTGCTGCAGAGTACTGTCTGAGGTAACCAGCCATCTCTGTTGCTGCTCGGCGAGAAAAGCCTCTCGCTCACAAGAGATGGTGGATAACCGCCTGCCGTGAAGACACAGGGACTAAACTGCTTAGTAGTACCGTTCCACGTGCGGTTGGCACAGTATGTTGTGCCAAGGGGAAATCTCTCGCAGTGCCTCGGAGAGAAGACCCAGCAGGTCCGGATACCAAATGACCTGGGGCCATTTGGGTGCCACCAGAATCATCCGAAGATTCGCGGTGACCAGCACCCTGCTGATCACCTTGCGAATCAGACAGAACAGGGGAAAGGCATACACGAAGAGGTTGTCCCACGGGTGTTGAAGAGCGTTCTCTGCAGCTGACCATGGGCCTGGCACAACTGAGAAGAAAACCTGGATTTTTCTGTTGTGCCAGGTGGCGAACAGATCCACGACATGACGCCCCCATAGGTCGAAGAGCCTTTCCGCCACGTCTGGGTGTAGAGACCATTCGGTCCCAATCACCTGATTCTGGTGGCTGAGCTTGTCTGCCACTACATTCCTCTTGCCTGGAATGTATCTGGCTGACAGCTCTACTGAGTGAGCTACGGCCCACTCGTGCACCTGCATCGTCAACTGGTGCAACGGAAGGGAAACTAGGCCCCCGTTTGTTGACATATGCCACTACCGTGGTGTTGTCGCTGACCAACACCACTGAGTGTCCCATCAGTCGTTCCTGGAAATCTTGGAGTGCAAGGAACGCAGCCTTGAGTTCCAGGAAGTTGATGTGAAGGTGTTTGTCGTGATATTTCCACACTCCTGCAACCAGCAACTCTTCTAGGTGTGCGCCCCAACCCTCGGTCGATGCGTCTGAGAACAGCAGCATCTCCGGAGGGGGAGTGCGCAGGGGCACTCCTATTAAGAGGTTACAGTCATCTAGCCACCAGGCCAGGTCCTCCCTTACTTCCTCCGAGAGGAACCAGGAAGGATTGTGGATCCTGTGCCTGTGACCAGAACTCCTTTAGTCTCCACTGAAGAGACCGCAGGTGAAGACACCCGTGAGGGACTAACTTCTCCAGTAATGACAGGTGACCGATCACGACTTGTCACTGCTGAGCTGACTGTTCCCGTCGAGACAGGAACAGTCTGGCTGCCTCCCTGAACCTGCTGATCCAAGAGTCTGCAGGGAAGACTCGTGCTGCTACCATGTCGATCAGTATGCAGGTACTTTATCCTCTGCTTGGGCTCGAGATCTGACTTCTTGACATTCACCACGATCCCCAGATCGCAGCATAAGTCGAGGAGTCGATCTCTGTCCTGCAGAAACTGCGAGCGGGAGCTCGCCAGGACCAGCCAATCGTCGAGATACCTCATCAGACATATCCCGACCGAATGGGCCCAAGCCGACACCAGAGTGAACACTCGTGTGAACACCTGTGTTGCGGTTGAAAGACCGAAGAAAAGTGCCCTGAACTAGTACACCGTCCCGTCGAGGATAAAGCAGAGGCTTCCTGGAGGACTGATGGATGGGTATTTGGAAATACGCATCCTTCAGGTCCACCGAAAGCATGAAGTCATTCTCCATGATGGAATCAAGCACTGAGTGTGCTGTTTCCATCGTGAACCGAATCTGGCGAATGAATCGGTTCAAGGGAGAGAGATCTATCACCAGTCTCCAGGCCCCCGAAGACTTCTCCACTAGGAAGAGTCGGCTGTAGAAACCCGGCGACTGATCTTGTACTATCTCCACAGCTCCTTTGCTCAGCATGGTCTTGACTTCTTCTTGAAGTGCTACGTCCCTGGCAGAATCGGGAATGTACGTCTGAAGATGGACCAGGTGCGAAGTGAGGGGTGGCCGTGACTCGAAGGGTAGTAGGTATCCCTCCCGAAGAACATCCACTACCCAGGTCTCGGCTCCATAACGTTGCCAAGTTGCCCAATGGCTCGCCAGGCAGCCCCCCCACTTCCAGCAGCAGGTGAGGGGGAACGCTGTCCCTAGCGTTTCCCTTTCTTTGGCTTCTGCTTGGCAGGTCTCCCACGGGAGTAGGAGGCTTAGGAGGAGGGCTGACGCTCACTCCTCGAAGCAGAAGACGAAGGCTGGGTCTTTCCTCACGACCTTGATGAAGCTAGTGTTTTGGAAGTAGAGGAAGAGCTAGCCAAGCTCCAAGGCTTGGCAGCAGTTGCTCGAGGCTGCCCAGAAGCCTTCGAGACTGCCTGGTGTACTAGGCGGTCACTGTCATCAGTGCATCGCTTTTCCACCACAGCTTCCACCATCTCTCTGGGGAAGAGAGAGGAAGAACCCAGCAATGGTCCGTTTCGTAGACCCAGTCACCTATCGACCGGCTGCCCTGGTCACCCGAGCCAGAACAGAGTCCCGACGTCTCAGGACCAGGTTGGCCCACAGGTTGGCCATCTGGTTGGCGAGGTAGGAGATGGGCCTACCTCCAGACTGGCACAGTTTCCCGAACACCAAGTCTTCCTCGGGAACGATAGCTCCCGAGGAGGCTGCGACTCTGGACACCGTGAGGGACCACAGGTCCAGCCAGGAGACTGCTTGGAAGGCTGCCATGGCAGTCGCTTCTAGAGCTGATGCCTCTTGCTGTGACAGCCAGCAGGTGATGGAGAGGCACCCCCGGAGTTAGCCTAGCTATCTCCGGGTCAACCTGTTTGGTCAGCAATGGATCCACTGATGGCACATAGAAATGCCGCTGACGAGGCAGAGGAGGGGGAAGCAGCTTGTCCGACTTGCTGGACCTAAGCGAACCCTCCTGTCCGGAGACGAGAGCGTCGGCCTGGCCCAGCACACCGTCGGCCAAGGTGGATCGGGGTAAACCCACAGTCTCTCTGGGTTCCTTTTTGGGTCCCTAGAATGACTCTAACCTCGATGGAGGTTTGGAGGGAGCAACCACCGATCCTTCCCTGAGGTCATTGTGCTGACGAATCAGTGCGATGACCTCTGTATCTCGGGGGTGATCGTGTTGTGAGGCAATGGACTGTCAGATCCATCCAGGCCGATCACCTCTCGAGACACTTCCTTCAGAAGGAAGAACCTCGCCAGACCCCTCATGGTCTCCTCAAACCACTTGGGCGTACGACCTGCTAGGTCCAAGGACCGAGCCAGGGTCGTAGGCTCTCGTGGCGGGACCGTGAGGAGCGT
Organism: Macrobrachium nipponense; assembly: GCF_015104395.2. Lineage (NCBI taxonomy): Eukaryota > Metazoa > Arthropoda > Malacostraca > Decapoda > Palaemonidae > Macrobrachium > Macrobrachium nipponense. Next base: position 49,184,114 of record NC_061095.1, on the reverse strand, counting down.
GCACTCCTGTTCGCCTCGCTCCTCCCGGTGTAGCTCGAGGAGGTTGAAGGGACAGGTGAGGTACACCTGATGCTCCTACCCTGCCTAACAGCAGAGCTGGTAGGCTGGGAGGACTGCAGACGATCGCCAACCTATGGTGGCGATCGAGCTGCAGGTCTGGACCAGCGGTCTCCGTGAGGAGAAGCGCCGGACCGAGAATGGTAGCGACGGTCTCATGCGTCAGGAGAACTGCTACCAGTTGTGCAAGCCGTCCGGTCCTGGTGGGAGCAACGGTCGGGTGACTGGTAGTGTCCACTGACGTGGTGAGAGCGAGCCACGTCCTCTCGACGCACCACAGTACCTGGTCCAGGCAAGGCTGGACCTGGTGACTGGGGGGACCTCTTCCTAGCCTTGACACGTGGACGGTCTGGTGAGACCGTCATGTCAACCCTGGGAACCGGGGGATGACCACGAGAGCAATCGCCAGCCTGGCGAGAGTCACCTGAGTGACTCTTGCCAGTCTTCCGCTCTGTGCCTGGGTCCTGACAGTGAGCAGGCTCAACGGTCTGGACCTTGGCTGCACAGTCACTGGTAGGTGACCGTACACTTGGTGACGCGAGCGAGCGAGCGGCTGAGATGGTTCCTGGTCCGGAGGTGGAACCTCTGGAATCAGGAGCAGAGGTACCAGCGGTAGCTGGCACCCCTACGGTCCCCGTCTTCTTCTTCCCTGGGGAAGAAGAGACAGGCCCCGTTCCCGAAGGAACAGGAGGACCAGCGGAAGACCCACCTGTCCCACCGGAGTGGGACAGACCCTTAGAAGTCTCTGTGCAAGACTTCTTAGGGGGGGCGAGGCCACCTTCTTCTTCCTCGGCTGTGGGGCCTTGGAAGTCGAAGGGGAAGAGGCAGCAGAAAACGACGACGAAGAAGACGACGGAGAAGACAACAACACCTTCCTCTTCTTCCTGGACATCTTTGTCAGCTTCCTCAAGACAACTGACAGGTCCTCCATCCAGGACGGAGCTGGGGCAGTTGCAGTAGCAACACGGCCCAACTGCACCTGTCCCGAGGAACCTGCGGAAGGAGCAGCAGCCCCACGGGCAGGAACGGAGACAGCAGGATCAGGCACAGGAACTGATGAGCGGTCAAGCAGGGAGCTCTTCGGGCACTCGAAGTCGGGGGCCGGGGTGAGGACAGCAAACCCAGGCAGAGGAACCATTTCCTCCCGCGGCACGAACGTCATCGGGGCCTGCACAGCAGCTGAGGGGGTCACCAACATTACGTGCTGCGTATACACCAGGTGCGGTGGCGCAGCATACCCAGGTGTGGAGATAGTAGTCGTCGTCAACGTCACCAAGCCATGGGTCACAAGGGCAGCCAGGTGTAACAACAGCCCCTGAATGCTGGGAGTGTCGGTAAGGCTCAGCGAGCGCCAGATCTGCTGGAGGTCTCCACCCGCAGCGGCAGTCACACCTGTGGAAGCAACAGTCGGGTTAGAGGGGGGGTGGGGGGTTCCTGCTTGCCCAGGGGGGGAAAGATCCCACCCTGAGCGGACAGACGACCCCAAGTACAGTTCCAGGTCGGGGTGTCGCGCTCCTTCCTCTGCACTCGACAGGTCGAACGAAGAGGTGGAACGCGACATGTCCCCTGCAGGGGAAAAAGCCATATGAGGGAGCTGGCTAGGAGGGAGGAATGAGGACGACGTGTCCGTAACCAGAGGTGTCGCTGGAGAGCTTTCCGACGACCCCTTGGCTACTTGACGTGCCCTCTTCCTCCTCTCATAGCACTCCCACTGCTCTTCCAACCACGAAATACAAAAGTCACAGGGCTCAGACCGAGAGCACTCGCGCCCTCGGCACTGCGCACACAGTAAATGGGGACCACTTGCTCAGAGGACCTAAAAGACCCACTTACGGCCCTCCACACCAGGGCACACACTCCGGTTGGTTGGGGGGCGGGGGGGTTTCTCACCTTCATTGGCTTGCATGGCTCTGAGTTCTCAATGCAAACCACAAAGTAAACAAAAAAAGAAATCAACAAGTACTTATGCAGATCCACACTACAAGTACTAAACCAAGGAAAAGTTGTGAAAAAGAGCAGCTTCGTAATCGAAAGCACAGACAATTTTCATTATGATGGCGGGCAGAGAGGTGAACGAACACATCTTCATCGGACAGCGGCCGAAAGCAAAGTAGAATGTTTACCTCCAGTCGAGCGGGACTCCCGACCATCGGACAAGCAGTTACTACCGAACTACCTTGTTACAAATCTCACTACCAGTCCAGCTGGTGCTATAAGTAAATTCCTATTTAAAGGACCAAGGGTTTGTATTACGTGTCGGAACAAGTTGGTGTCAAGTGCTTCCACTTTGGAAAATGGGACGGGGATGAATGGCTGCATCTGGATCAGAGCGTGGGTAGGCCTATAAGAATCATACCGTTGCTTCTCTCTCACTGGATGAATTTAAAAGAATCAGTAGGCCTAGGTCTTGACCAAGGTCAGTTGGGCACCTGGCTGGCAGAGCCTCAATTACCTACGGGAGAGCGGTACTGTGTGACATCGAACACTGACTGGGTGCTTTGAAAATGTTACTTTTTGGGGAAAAACTGCCGATCGGAAAATTGACAGAAATGAGCCACATATGGTAAATGACAGAGCGGCGACATAGCTGCCACTTCCTGAAAGTGCTTGAATTATGTCATTATTTCGTAATTTAGGAGAAAAAACTTCGAGAGGAGTGTAGTTGTCTCGGTGACCTGCCTGGATGGGCCACAACTCTGGACTGTTGCTCATGGCAGCATTTCAAGCACTTTTTCAGGTAGGTGGCCATGTTCCAGGATTGGTGGCTGCTACCTATGTCGCAGCTCGGTCATTTACCCTAGGCCTAAGTAACTCTTCGGGCAGTTTAGAGGGTGCTGAACGTCTTATATTGTATGGAATCTTTATTTTGGAGCCATTCTTGAAGAGCTGTAAGCGGGTATATGCCGTCAGTATACAACCATCCCTTTACTGCTTAGCCTAGCCTAATCTAGCCTAAGCCTAAACTTATTTGTTATTAATGTACGAGGGCTGGCCTAGACTAGGATGGTTTTAGTGTTGCTTACAAAGCTAAAAACACTTAGAGAGAATACTTCTACATCGGACAAAATAAGCAGAAACGTAGACCGTGTAGCCTACATCAAACTACGACAGCCTGACAGATGGTCTGCCTAGGTCCATTAGGCCTAAATTAAACCTAAAACTAATAATATCTCCGCCATATTACCTGCAACAATACCGAATTTCCCATCCGCGCTGCCATGCCAACGCTGGTGCTGGTGTCATCGTAAGCCTCGGTGAAATCCATGATAATAAATTAGGGGAGAGAGAAGCCTCCCGTTCGTAAATGGTGATGTTTTGTTTACGTTGCGTCAAGTCCGGCGCTTCTTCTTCCGTCTTCGACGCTAAGAAGCCTCGGCCAATGATTGATTAATTGTGGAATTTTGGCCAATAAAATAGTTTCTTTACAGATATTTCTCGCACTCTGATACATTACTTCATTTCGGTCAATGCAAACAGCGTAAAATCTGTCGTTTTAACTTCTAAGTTTGATACAATTTAGACTCAGCGATAGCTTGTTTTTCTCCTTCCTCTTCCCCGATTGACTATCCCCGAAAAAAACAATACATATTTACACACAGACGTTGTCTTCGCATTTAAGAATATATTTCTTGTTGGTAAATACAAACAGTACCAAATTTATCATCTTAACTTCTAAATTTAATCAAATTTGACTTGTGGTAGCTTTTTCTAATAAGAAATACTTTTTCAGTCATTTATTTACAGAATATTTCTCACAAAATTTGTCGTTTTAAATTCTCCGTAAGTTTAAAACAACTTGATTTGTAGATAATACCATCTTACTGATATTTCTCATATTCAGATATATCATTTCCTTTTGGGAAATGCAAACAACACCCACTTTCTCATTGTAACTTCTACGTGTAATAAAATTCGATTTTAGGATTTCTCTCATTGGTATACCTATTATTTTCCTCATTAAATGCAAGCAGTACCAAATTTGTCGTTTTTACTTCCAAGTTTAATACAATTTGATTTAATGATAACATTTCCTTACATCTATTTCTCACATATGGGTCAATTATTTCCTTTTAGTGAATGTAAAAAGTACCAAATCTGTCATTTTATCTCCTGAATGTAATAAATTTGGGTTTAGCGTTAAGTGTTTGCTGATAGATGATTTCTAGATAGTAACCCACCGAAAATATCAGTCCTAGATTATGATCCCCCTCCCCAGAGCCAGGGGACCTGTCATATATATATATATATATATATATATATATATATATATATATATATATATATATATATATATATATATATATTATTCAGAAGAACTCTATTCATATGGAACAAGCCCCAAGGGGCCACTAGCATCACAATTTTTGAAAGTAAATTGCATTTTTCCTAACTTTACAAACCTGAGGTCCTTTACATAAGGAATTAGGGCCCTTTCACACTATGTCGTACGTAAATGCGACACGATGTCGGACCTACATGCGACTAGCAGTCGACTATTATCTCTAATGACCCACCTTTCAACAACTATGTCGGTCCGGCATCGCATTACAGCCGACAGGCCCCACTGGCCATGTCCGGTGCTGCAACCAGACGCGATTGCAGTAGGCCATTGCCTTCAATACGTGTCTTCACACTATGCGATTTTTTCCTGCATATACGTGCGACAGCAGTAGACTTCCACTGTTTCTGGTGATCGGGTGCATTGAAAACATTTGAGGGATATAAATAGTGTTATTCCCGTTGCTGAATAACCACTGGTTCCATGCAACGAAAAAACACCATACAATAATAATAATAATAACAATAGTGTTATTCGTAAATAAGAAAGAACTACAGGTATGGATAGCTTAAGTATAAACTACTGAGAAATGATTTACTAAATGATTTGCTGTTTTTTTTTTTTTTTTCATTAAGGTTACAAATACGTTTTGATACTGAAATTATTAGAAGGTTATCGGCAGATTTTTTATATAAAAGAGGACTGAAAGCTTTTGATTTCGATATATATGATTTTTTGAGAAGTTTTTATAGTTAACACTTACGTTTTATTTACATTAATTAATGAAACAGAGAGAGATATGGATTTTTTATATCAAAGTAAAAGATTTTAGTTTTTTATATAGATATATCAGTTTATACTTTTGATAAATAGAGATGTTTCAGCTAACACTAGTTGTTTTCATTTCTCCTTTTTAATTTCTATATGGAAAAGCAAATTTACAAGGAAAGGTCCATTTTATTTCGTCTTACTTGATGGTAACTGCCAGTTGTTGTGCTGGCGAAATATCATCTCTGAATGTCGTATTTTTTTTAGCAACTGGTCATGTAGACGTGACAAGAATTCCACTAAGGTTGTTTTAGACACTGAAGTAATTGAAAAATTATCATTATCTCTCTTCAGCTCCTCGAAAATGGTGGCAAATGCACCATACAAGTGCCTTTGTGTATTCAAAGGGTGTACCCAGTGAATTCTAGGTTTTCTCTTCTTTTTTCTCAAATGTAATAAATAAAGACAATAATTTTCTCCTCCTGTCCATCTTGTCACCACTACAGGCTGAGAGCAGACTGCAAGCGCTTGTCAATAATTGGATAACTTTGTACGGCAGTCGGACAAATGTACGATTTGCGCAATTTTGTGTCGCATTTAGATCCGGCACTGCAATCGTATCTTGGTCCGACAAGAATCGCATAGTGTGAAAGGGCCCTTACTATTGCGCGCCAGCTGGACCAGTCGTAAGATTTACTAACAAGGTAATTCGGCAATAACTGCTTGTCCGATGGTCGAGAATCCAGCCCGACTAGAGGTAAACATATTACTTTGCTTTAGGCCCAGGAACAGAGTGAGGGGTGGCATGAGGTAGGACTATATGTAAAGGGCCTCAGGTTTGTATAGTTAGGGAAAATACAATTTAATTCCAAAAATTGTGATTTGTTCCGACATGTTATACAAACCATCGATCCTTTACATAAGGAAGACTCGCTTATTGGTGGGAGGAATCTGAGTTTTGTGAACAGACTGGTACTCGCCCAACCTGGGTTCCCTCTCTGGTCGTGGGAGCAAAGGGGGGGGGGGGGGGGGGTGGTGGACCTAGCCTCTGTCCAACTGATCGGAGTGTGCACTACAAGATCAGTGGTCAGACCTCTGGACCAATTCATAAGAGGGAGGCAAGCGTGCCTCTTATGAATAGCAAGCAAGAACTAAGTCCTAAGTAAGAGGCCAAATATAAAGTATTGGGTTTGTTTCTTACTAGTGCCCACTTCCCCCCTTGCTAGGGAAGGGACAGATAAACGCTTCTATCCCTAATGAAAGGGATAGAATGGAGCTCGGTTACGTAGTTTACCTGCATCATCGTTCTGTCCAATGTTGTGATGACCTCTATCCTCTGCCCACAGGGAGAGGAAAGAAAAGAGGAGGAAGAGGAGCCAGTCACACTCTCATTCACTCTCCATTCATACAGTACCACAAGGACGAGATGCTATCTTGTCCTGTACAGGAGCTGGGTAAGCTACCCAACTTGTTGAGCAGCCACCACGGGTCCCAAGGAAAAAGTGTCCAAGGACCTGTGGGCAATATTCCGAAGGTAGGAGGAGATGAAGGTGGTCTGTGCAACGCACAAGTTCTTGCGGGATGCAAGGGTTGAACCAATGCCTCTGACTTCGTGGGCTCTCGGACGAAAGGTACTGGTGTCAGCACTCCTGTCTGAGTAGTGCACTTTCTGGATTACCTCACGAAGCCAGAAAGAAACTGTTCTTGGACACTTCTTTCTTGGTAACCCTGGTGCTAACGAAGAAGCGTCGACACTCAGGCCTGAGGTGTCGAGTTTTCTTCAGGTAGCGCCGTAGCACCTTCACAGGACAAAGCAGCATCTCATCCGCATCATTATCGGTGAAGTCTTCTAGGGAGGGGATCATGAAGGACTCGACCCTGGTGTCAGGGACCAAATGGGTCTGAGTCTTCGCTAGGAAATCCAGGACGAAATCGAGTGTAACTGATTCCCCAATCCCTCGAGTGTTTAACATCGAAGGAAAGGCGCGAAGTTCTCCTACTCTCTTCGCCAATGCCAGGGCCAGCAGAAAGACGGTCTTGAGGGTCAGATCCCTGTCTGATGACTCTCGGAGAGGCTCGTAGGGTCTACGAGTCAAACTCCTTAAGACAAGAGTCACATCCCACCCCAGGGGCCTGAGTTCCCTGGGTGGGCAAGACCTCTTGAAGCTCCTCATTAGGAGATATATTTCCATGGAGGAGGAAATATCAACTCCTCACAGCTTAAGGACTAGGGCCAGGTCGGCTCTGTATCCTTTGACTGCAGAGACAGAGAGGAGCTTCTCTCGGTGAAGAAAGATGAGGAAATCTACTACCTGCTGAAGAGTGGCTCTGAGCTGAGAGAAACTCCGTCTATGACACCAACCACAGAAGACGGACCACTTTCCCTGGTATACTGCTGCAGAGGACTGTCTGAGGTATCCAGCCATCTCTGTTGCTGCTTGGCGAGAAAGTTGATGTGAAGGTGCCTGTCATGATGGTTCCGCACTCCTGCAACCAGCAACTCTTCCAGGTGTGCGCCCCAACCCTCGGTCGAAGCGTCTGAGAACAGAAGCATCTCCAGAGGGGGAGTGCGCAGGGGCACTCCTATTAAGAGGTTCCTGTCATCTAGCCACCAGGTAAGGTCCTCCCTTACTTCCTAGGTGAGAGAAACCAGAAGGGATTGTGGATCCTGTGCCTGTGAGCAGTACTCCTTTAGTCTCCACTGAAGAGACCGTAGGTGAAGACACCCGTGAGGGACTAACTTCTCTAGTGACGACAGGTGACTAATCACGACTTGCCACTGCTGAGCTGACTGTTCCTGTCATGACAGGAACCGTCTGGCTGCCTCCCTGAACCTGCTGATCCATGAGTCTGCGGGGAAGACTTGTGCTGCTTCCGTATCGATCAGCATGCTCAGGTACTTTATCCTCTGCTTGGGTTCGAGGTCTGACTTCTCGACATTTACCACGATCCCCAGATCGTGGCATAAGTCAAGGAGTCGATCTCTGTCCTGTAGCAACTGCGAGTGGGAGCTCGCCAAGACCAGCCAATCGCCAAGATACCTCATCAGACGTATCCTGACTGAATGGGGCCAAGCCAACACCAGAGCGAACACCCTCGTGAACACCTGTGGGGCTGTTGAGAGACCGAAACAAAGTGCCCTGAATTGGTACACCGTCCCGTCGAGGATAAAGCGGAGGTACTTCCTGGAGGACTGGTGGATGGGTATTAAATACACATCCTTCAGGTCCACTGAAAGCAGGAAATCGATCTCCCTGATGGAATTAAGCACTGAACGTGCTGTTTCCATCGTGAACCGAGTTTGGCGAATGAAACTGTTCAAGGGAGAGAGATCTATCACTGGTCTCCAGGCCCCCGTAGACTTCTCCACCAGGGAAAGTCAGCTGTAGAAACCTGGTGACTGATCTTGCATGATCTCCACAGCTACTTTGCTCAGCATGAGCTTGACTTCTTGTTTCAGTGCTACGTCCCTGGCAGAACCGGGGACGTACGTCTGAAGGTGAACCGGGTGTGAGGTGAGGGGTGGCCTCGACTCGAAGGGTAGTAGGTATCCCTCCCGAAGGACATCCACTACCCAGGTCTCAGCTCTGTAGTGCTGCCAAGTTGCCCAATGCTCGCTAGGCACCTCCCCACTTCCGGCAGCAGGTGAGGGGAACACCGTCCCTAGTGTTTCCCTCTCTTCCCCTTCCTCTTAGCTCCTTTCCCACAAGAGAAGGAGGCTTGAGAGGAGGCCTGACTCTCACTTCTCAAAGCGAAAGAGAAAGGCTGGGTCTTACCTTGCGCTACCCTCGACGGTGCTGACGTCTTAGGAGCGTAGGAAGCACTAGCCAAGCTCCAAGGCTTGGCAGCAGTTGAACGAGACTGGCCAGAAGTCTTTGTAACTGCCTGGTGTACTAAGCAGTCACTGTCCTCAGTTCTCCACTTTTCCACCGCAGTGTCCACCATCTCTCTGTGGAAGAGAGAGGAGGAATCCAGCAACGGTCTGTTGCGTAGACCCAACGTCACCTCTCGACCGGCTGCTCTTGTTACGCGAGTCAGGACTGAGTCCCGTCTCCTCAGAACCAGGTTGGCCCACAGGTTTGCCGTCTGGTGGGCGGGGTAGGAGATGGCCCTACCTCCAGACTGGCAGTCTCTCCTGAATGCCGAGTCTTCCTCGGGAACAACAGGTCCTGAGGAGGCGGCGACTCTGTATACCGTGAAGGACCACAGATCCAGCCAGGAGATGGCCTGGAAAGCTGCCATGGCAGTGGATTCCAGGGCCGATGCCCCTTGCTGTTAGAACCAGAGGTTCTCAGACAGCAGGTGATGAGAGGCACTCCAGGAGTTAGCCAAGCTATCTCCGGATCAACCTGCTTGGTTGGCAACGGGTCTACTGAAGGCACGTAGAAGTGCCGCTGATGAGGCAGAGGACAGGGAAGCAGCTTGTCCGACCTGCTGGACCTGAGTGAGTCCTCCTGTCCGGAGATGAGGGTGTTCACCTGGTCCAACACATCGTTGGCCAAGAAAGACCGGGGTAGTCCCACCGTCGCTCTGGGTTCCTTCTTAGGACCCCAGAACGACTCCAACCTTGTTGGAGGGTCGGAGGGAGCAACCACCGATCCTTCCTCGAGGTCGTTGTCCTGACGAATCAGTGCAATGACCTCTGCAAAGGACCTGTGTATCTCGAGGGTGATCGTGTCCTTAGGCGATGGACCGTCAAATCCATTCAGGCCAATCACCTCCCGAGACTTCCTTCAGGAGGAAGAACCTCGCCAGACCCCTCATGGTCTCCTCCAATCACTTGCATGTAAGATCTGCTTGGTCCAAGGATCGAGCCAGGCTCGTAGGCTCGTGGCCGGGCCGTAAGGAGCGCACTCCTCATGGTCACTCCTGTTCGCCTCACTCCTCCTGGTGTAGCCCGAGGAGGTTGAAGGGACAGGTGAGGAAGACCTCACGCTCCTACCCTGCCTATCAGTAGAACTGGCAGGCTGGGAGGACTGCAGGCGGTGGCGATCAAGCTGCAGGTCTGGACCAGTGGTCTCCATGTGGAGAAGCACTGGACCGAGGGCGGTAGCGTCAGTCTCGTGCATCAGGGGAGCTGCTACCAGTCGTGTGAGCCGTCCGGTCCTGGTGGGAGCGACGGTCGGGTGACTTGTAGCGTCCGCTTACGTGGTGAGAGTGAGCACCATCCTCACGACGCGCATGGTACCAGAAGCAGCCGAGGCTGGTCCTGGTGACCGGGGGGACCTCTTCCCAGCCACGGCACATGGACGGCCTGGTGGGACCGTCACGTCAACCCTGGGAACTGGGGGATCACTGCGAGAGCGATTGCCGGCCTGGCAAGAGTCACCTGAGTGACTCTTACCAACCTTCCGCTCCGTGCCTGGATCCTGACGGTGAGCATACTCAGTCGTCTGGTTCCTGGCTGCACGATCACCGGTAGGTGACCGTACACTAGGTGATGCTTGTGAGCGAGCGGCCGAGATGGTTCCCGGTTCGGGGGTGGAACCTCTGGAGCCGGGAGCAGAGGTACCAGCAGTAGCTGGTACCTCCACAGTCCGCGTTTCTTCTTCCCTGAGGAAGGAGAGACGCGCCCCGTTCCCGGAGGAACAGGAGGACCAGCGGAAGACCCACCTGTCCCGCTGGAGCAAGACAGACCCTTAGAAGTCTCTGAGCGAGACTTCTTAGGGGGGGCGAGGCCACCTTCTTCTTCGTCGGGTGGGGGGCCTTGGAAGTCGAAGGGGAAGAGGCAGCAGAGGACGATGAGAAGATGAAGACGACGACACCTTCCTCTTCTTCCCTGACTTTTTCTTCACCAACTTCCTCAGGACAACAGACAGGTCCTCCATCCAGGATGGAGCTGGGGCAGTTGCGGTGGCAACACGGCCCAACTCCACCTGTCCAGAGGGACCTGCGGGAGTGGCAGCACTTCCACAGGCAGGAACAGAGGCAGCAGGTACGGTGATAGCTACAGGAGGACGATCCAAGGTGGAGCTCTTTGGGCACTCGAAGTCAGGGGGCGGGGCGAGGACAGCAAAACCAGGTGGAGGAGGAACCATCTTCCTCCGGGGCACGTATGGCAGCAGAGCTTGTATCACAGCTGAAGGGATGACCGTAGTCATGTGCTGGATGTACACCAAGTGCGATGGAGCAGCATAACCTGGTGTTGAGACGGTCTTCCTTGTCTCCACCCCGTGAGTGACTGGGTCTGCAGCCAGATGATGAATCAGCCCCTGTATACTCGAAGTGCCCAGAAGACTCAGAGATCGCCACACCTGCTGAAGATCTTCACCCCCGGAGGCAGACACACCTGAGGAATCAACATTCGGGTTAAGGGGGTGTTGCTCCTGTTTGCTCAGAGGGGGAATGATCCCACCCTGAATGAACAGAAGACCCCAAGTAAAACTCCAGGTCGGGGTGTTGCTCTCCTTCCTCTGCACTCGACAAATCAAGCGAAGAGGCGGAGCGGGACACATCTCCCGAAGGGGAGAGAGCCATACGCAGGAGTTGACGAGGAGGGAGAAAAGAAGACGACGTGTCAGTCACCAGAGGTGTCGAGGGAGAGCTTTCCGACGACACCTTGGCAGCCTTACGCGGCTTCCTCCTCTTCTGGTACAACTCCCACTGCTCCTCCGACCAGGAGACACAAATATCACAAGTAATGGACTGAGAGCATTCACGCCCTCAGTATCTAATACATAAAGGATGAGGGTCCACAGCATCGCTGAACCTAAAAGCCCCACACTTACGGCCTCCCACTCCAGGTCACACTCTCTGGTTGGATGGGGGGCGAGGGGGCTTCTACGCTTCGTAGGACTGCATGTTGTTCAGAGATGCAATACCATAATAATGAAAACAAAAATAATAACCAGAGTACTTACAATGACTTTCACACTAGTATTCTAAAGAAAGAGGCAGAAAAGTAAGCAGCTTGATACAATCTCACAACAGAGGCAGGCAGAGAGGCAAGCACACGTTTTCACCCGATGGCGGTCGAAAGCAAAGTGGTATGTTTACCTCCAGTCAGCCAGGACTCCCGACCATCGGACAAGCAGTTACTGCCGAGCTACCTTGTTAGTAAATCTTACGACCGGTCCAGCTGGCGCTGAATAGTAATTCCTTATGTAAAGGACCGATGGTTTGTATAACAATTGAAATTTGTGCTTCCAAAGAAAATGGTGTTCATATGAAAGAAGTAACTGAAGGTAATAGGAATTGCAGAAAGAAGAGATCAGTTATCAGAAAAGGAAACAATTAAAAATAATAAATAAATAAATAAATAGAATAAAATGTATTGAAACTTCTGAAATACAAGGAACATTCTTTCAAGGCGATGATGCATTGCATCTTCGCTTGAACATTTCAGGTTCCAGCTACACAAGATTCTCAGGGAGACTGTTCCATTGTCCAACGGTGTGAGCAGCGAGGCATATTTACTGCATATTGGTGCCAACATTTAGCATAGAATGTAATCAGTTTTTAGGATTACGCATTGAAAAATTCAAATCAGCTCTTGTGTCCTATCTTTTTTTTACGAAGAAATAGCTTCTTCGTAAAATGTAAGGATTAATAATATATTTATTTCTTCTTGTGTTTACTTACAATCCAGAGGTCGTGAACGCCAAGTCTGGCTATAAAAAAGCTTGAAAAACAAGCTGCATACTAACATGATGTACTTAACGAGCTATAAGTACAACGCAATTAGACATTTACTTAAATACTGTTGTCATAGATGCTGCAGGACTCCTTGTTACGACGTAGGACGTTTATTTAGAAAAAGAAGTAAGATGATGACGGACTAGAAAGACATAAATGCTACATCCAACTCTCGAAGTCATATGAATTAACAGTAGACCCATTTTTTGTGGGCTTTGGGTCTGCACTGCTCAGGACATTTCGTCATGAAGACCCTCTTTCGTTCTTTGAACTTGAACGGTCCCCAGCCGCAGTACAGGCCGTCGATCCTTTGGGTAGGGAATGGAAGTGAGTTCGTGAGGCCTTCTTGCTGACAGTTGTAGCTGCTGTGTTGCATGACGTCGCTCTGAAATAAGAGAGAAAATTATTTTGATATTTTATGAAAACACTTAAAAGCCTGAGGTTATTGTAAGCTGCAATTTCACATGGTAGAAGTTTAAGACCTTGGGGTACTACACACTGTGAGCAGCAAGGTATTGTCTAGCATCAGGAGGTAGCGTCAAACAGGCAAAGAGTTGCATGGCCACACTGAGGCCACCAAAGATGCATGCAACACATGCACACACACATATCATCATCAATTTATTTAAAAAATCATCTAATATATTTCGTTAAGAAAATTATTTTCCTTTGAAAAAAATAATTTTCTTAACAAATCTGATTATGACATGTCTGAGGATGTAGCAACACTTTGATGCTACCACTGTTGCTCATCGGTAGGTGTTGCTTCAATGCTCACCGCTTTCAGTATAGCCGTAGCTACTCACGTACCTCAGGTATTTGCTCCTAGAATTTTTTAATTTTAAGCTCATATAACATGATTATCTACAATCCTAAACCTCTATCACCGTGACGTTAGATAAAATACTAGACAAAAGGTCTGGATGCATGAGTGGAAGGAATTTTATAATTTATATAAATAGTCTCCAATGCACAATAACAAATTCTATTAATACTTGTGTATGAGCCATGGATCATTCATATTGCTCAACAACCTTGAAGAGAGGCTGAATAAACCTGTTAAACTTAAGAGAAACCATTCTCCCTGAAGGGAGATGCTTAGCTTCTCTGTGTTTTTTTAAACACGCTACATCATGTCTCATGTCACACGTGACCACAGGCCTAACGATAGGATTTTGTTTTTTTGAGATGATTCAGTAACAGTCAAAGCGTGCAAGGTGTGAGTACTCAGCATATGTAAGCGTAAGTTTGTATGTTATGAAAAATACAAATTACTTTAGAATTTGGTATGTTTCATATTTAGCGGGAAGTTGTGCCACTCAAGCCACTGAAACAGCGCTGCTCGCTGCTTACAGTGTTGCCATACCCAACACACAGGACTGACTGCTTGTCAAACTAACAATATAACCAATACAAGCAGTCCTGAAAGGGATTTTTAAAATACATTTTACATATAAACACCAGCTATTCAATCTGTACATTCAATCAAAAACAGTAAAAAATCTGAGTACCTCAGAATCTGTTTGCAAACCCCATTATTGTCTATATACTTCAAAAACAATTTGTGTGGTTTGTCTGCTTGTGTGGGTGTGTGTGTGTTTAGAGTGTGAGTGTGCATGAATGTGTGTGTTTGGTGTTGAGCATTTGTTTAAGACAATCTCATTACCTTAATATGAGGCCAGACATAATTTGCAAGAAGATACTGGTCGAAAGTCTTACTCAGATTCAATGGCTGATGGAACATATCATTCCTGAGGCGTTCCATCAAGGACGAGTCTTTGTTAGTGCCTCCCCAGAGACCTGGAATATAGGGCAAGGATTTAGGGATAAATGTGTCTGTTTGTACCCTGATCTTCGCTGAATCTTTGAGATTGGAAGTCATGTTACCCAATCTTCCTTGAACCTTTAAGAGTGGAAATACTGTACTCTGATCCTCCCTTAATCTTTATGAGTGGAAATGCCACTCCCAGATCTACCCTGAATCTTTAGGAGTGGAAGTACTGTACCCTGATGTCCCCTGAATCTTTAGGAGTGAAAGTGCTCTAACCCAATCTTCCTTGAATCTTTAAGAGTGAAAGTGCCATACCTCTGATCATCCCTGAATCTTTCAGAGTGAAAGTGGTGTACCCTGAGTTTCCCTGACTCTTTATGAGTTAAAATGCTATATGCTCATCTTCCCAGAATCTTTAAGTGTTGAAACGCCACACCCACATCTTCCCTGAATCTTTAACGAGTTAAAATACCATACCCTAATCTCCCCTGAATCTTTAAGAGTGGAAGTGCAGCACCCTGATCTTCCTCTCACCTGCCAACATAATGGCCTTGTGGCCGGGATGATCGTGGATGGTGTGAAAGCTCTTACCAGATGACAGCCACTCCTTCACCACATCCACTTCTCTGTCGAGGATCCAGCTGAGGAAATGAACAAGAGAGAATCCTTAGGTCTCCTGAGGACGTCAATCCTTCAGGCTTTGAGGCAGCTTAAAGGCTGGTAGGTCAGGATCTTCCAATAATATATGATAATAACAATAATTTAGGTGGTTTTTATATATATTTGCAAGGTATTATGAGTATAAATCCAGAATCATCTAATAATCCACCCTTGGTTAGTCTAGCTCTAAGAAAAAGCAGGCCAAAGCAATAGACCAAAATAGGTCCTGGGGTGCGAATGACCTGGATATTTTAGGGTGTGTCCATACTACATGTCATAAACAAGTCAGAAACTTACCAAAGGGACATAACCAGGTTGTGTAAAGTCAGTGACTTACTGATAGTTCTACAAAATGCTTCGTGAGGTTAGCCTACATTTGCTAAAGACTTGCTCTAGCCACATATATAGTTTTGAATTAGTTTTGACATGTTGGCGTTTGTGATTTGCAGCTGCTGACTTGTTTTCAATCTTTCTGTGATATGCATGTGATAAGTTACCAGCAAAACATAGGTGTAGTTACCTGTCCGTATCCCTAATGAGAAACTTGGAAACTGTAGGGTCACCCATCACTGCAAACCTCCACAATCGGCCTACCTTGTTCATCTTCTCTAAATTTCCTGAAAAAAGTTGGATCTGGGTCATATAGTCATTATTTTGCTGTACTTTCAGGAGAGGAACAGAATTCCAACTCATATGACGACAAAATACAGGAATGTTGGAACAGAAATGTAAAAAAGGAGAGCTCTCTAACCTACCAATCATGGGGAGGTCACTGACGTGGCAAATATCGACGTGCTGGTGGACGCAGAAGATTCGGCACAGGAAATGGAGGCCGTGCTCATCATCCGTCGAAATGTTGTGGTAGATTCGCATCGTCCAGCCTTTGTACTTTTCCCTGATAGTGCCTGCCCTCCCATGCAGCTGGGAAAGGTACTTCTTGAAGTGCTGACTCCCTTAGCGAGGAGGAAGGACAGGAATTTGAATTGAAATAGAATTAGAATCTAGGCCAAAGGCCAAGCGCTGGGACCTCTGATGAGGTCTTTCAGCGCTGAAACGGAAACTGACGCTAAAACGGAAACTGAAAGTAGAAAGTTTGAAAGGTGTAACAGAAGGAAAACCTCGCAGTTGTACTATGAAACAATATTTAGAGAGGGTGGAAAGTCAGATGGAAGAAAGAGTATGAACGGAGGTACTGTAAAGAGAATGAAAGAGGTTGCAGCTACGGTCTAGGTATATACCTAGATCGTGGTTGCAGCTACGGTCTAGGTAGCTATATACCTAGACATGGTTGCAGCTAGGGACCGAAGGGACGCTGCAAAACAAGAATTTAGAGCTGTGTAACAAAAATTAATGATAATGAACATACGAAGAATCATGTAACATTTTCACCGAGTCATTAGCAATTTTGTACTCAGTGTAATAGGCCTAACTATGGCAAAGACGTCTGGTACCTACTTGGCATCAGGAGGTGACGATGACGTTAAGTTTCAGAGTAAATTAGCTGTGGCAAATCCTGTGGCTGGTGACAAGGAATTCAATAAAAAAAGGGGGAAATAGATCCTCACATTTGTCACAAAAACTGTAAAAGTCTCTTATAGCTTTATCATGTTTCAACTTCAAAAAGAGGGTCCTACCCAGTTTCAATGTGGGAGAGGTTTAATTTTACACCGCTACTCTCGCAATTTATTTTCTTATTGACAAATGGTAGCCTACTACTTTGATCATTTCAGCCATATTTGTGTGATAAGTAAAAACATAACTCTATGGAGATTTATTGAAACTTTCACTAGGATAAAGTAGGTTATTCCAGTGCAGGTAAACACACACACAATGTGCGATTGAAAAGCTACAAGACTAGGCCTATAAAAGTGTAAAAGTACGCCTCTACCTTAGGCTTATAAAGTGTAAAGATGTAAACATTTTTCTCATTTAAACTTGGTCACGATCCCCTTTTCGAAAATGTAACCTGGAAGAGGAATAAGTTTTTTACAGTTCCTTGACAAAATTGTGTAAAAGCTAAGAGAGACTAGACTTATGAAAGTGCAAAACAAACATCTACCTCATGTAAACTTTGTCACAATCCCCTTTTTGATGTTGTAAGCTGATAGAGCAATAAACAATTTTAAGTGTTCTTGACAAATTTGTGCAAAGGATAAGAGACCATAGGCCTATAAAGGTGTAAAAATAAAGCTCTGCCTCAATTAAAATTGGTCACAATCTCCTTTTGAAGTTGTGTCTTGGTTTAGCAAAAAACATTTCATAGTTTCCTTCACAAATTTGCACAAAAGCTACGAGGCTAGGTCTATGGAAGTGTATAAATAAACCTCTTCCTTCACAATGCCACACATACAAACGTGTAAGGACAATGCTTTATCTCCAAAATTATTGTACATGTTCCTACAGTTGCGTTGTTCTTACATCCATTCGAAAGAGCATTCAGCAGGCTTTCCGCCAATGTATAAATCATGCAATATCATACTTTGTGTACTTTTATATTTATGAATATGTCTCCAAAGAAACACAAATCGGCTGTCGCCGAGCCATTTTTACTCTCTCGTGGGACGGACACTACACTTCCGCCCACATGTTGTGTATATGAATTTTCCTTACCTGTAATTAAATCAGTACACTTCTACCTGCCTCTTTGTTCATACCCTCAAAACTGGTGACCTGCCGGTTTGGGTGGTGACCCAAGCAGTTTTAGCTAAGCCATTAAGGGACTAACTACTGCTGCTCACCTTCAGAGATCTTTAGCGGACTCATACGGTGCCTCAGTTTAGATCTCTGAAAGCTCCTGCTGTGGAAAGCCAATGCCTCTAACGGACTCAAAACGGCATACCTTCCCCAGGTGTGTTCAGGCGTTCCTCAAACGGTTTGGCCCACCATTTACGACTCCCGTCGACCATTTCTGTGAGAGTGGACAATGGAAGCAGGCAGTTCCGCGCGAGCCACCCAGGCCCCCTCAGTCCCCTCCTCAACCTCGTGCACAGCCGCTGCTCAGGCTGTCAGGTTGCCCCCTTTTGAAGCAAACGGCCCACCCGGCTGGTTCTACTGAGCAGAGGGGCAATTTTGTCTCACGGAACTCTCGGACAAGGTGCTGCAGGCCGACCTCGTCATATCAGCCCTTCCAGGAGACGTATACAAATGGATAACCTCCTGGCTGAACGCACACACCAACCCGGTCACACTCGATGAACTCAAGAAGAAGCTTGTGAAAACCTACGCTTTCCCCATCCCTGAAAGAGGCCCCTGCGCCCTTGACCTCGTCACAAACCCGATGCGAGATGTCGACCCGGAGGATGCTTAGGACACGGTGATGGGCCTCCTCTGCCTGCCTGACATAAGCCCCAACAGGAAGAAAATGGAGATCAGCCTCAGCTGCGAAACATACCTCTGGCAACTGACCCAGATGTCCGAGGACAGATAACTGACGCCTATACCCTCCCCGATGACGAGCTCGTGGAGAAAGCAAAAAAGCTAACTGGGTCGACCAAGGCCGTGAAGCTCGCCATCCCCCCATCTCCCGTATGCCTAGCAGCAGAAAAAGAAGAAGGAGCGGACCCACTGCAGGAAATCAGTGCCATGACCCAGAAGAAGACCTCCCAGCAGCAGCGGGGTGATAACTCCTGGTGCTACTATCATCGACGATTCGGGAGGCACTCCAGGAAATGTGAAAGCCCCTGCACCTACCAGCAGTCAAAAAATGGCGATGGTGGACAACACCAGGCCCCCCATGGCAGTGGCCTCGTTGGAATCACATGCTGTAGGCTTCTACATCCTGGGGCGCAACTATGTTTGGCCCTTCACCATCGCAGATGTCAGGGTTCCCCTGCTGGGGGCGGACTTCCTGGTGCATAACGTCCTTATATAAGGTAGACGTGGGCCACAAGCGCCTCCTCGATACAGGGACATGGCATTTTCTATCACTTGCAGTGGGCTCAGGCATTCCCACAATTTGCACCATTGCCCCTCACAAATACAATAACCTGCAGGAGTTCCCTGAAGTCTTCAAACCGGAACTTCATCAGGTAGCCGGAGCGCCGCCCTAACATGGAATATTCCACCACCATAGGCCCCCCGACACACGCAAAGTTCCGACAACTCCCTCTAGGCCGCCTTTAGGACACAAAAAGGGCGTTCTCAAAAATGGAGTGAATGGGAATCTGCCTGAAAGGATCAAGCCCTTGGGCCTCTTCCCTCCATATGTGCAGAATCCTGACACCACCTGGAGGCCCTGCAGAGACTACTGAAGACTTACCCTTCCAATGATCCCCAACCACTACCCTCTGCCGAACATGCAGGACTTGACCGGGGCCCTCCATGGGGCAAAAATTTTCACAAAATATGGACCTCTTCAATCTTATTTTCAGGTTCCAGAACATTACTCCACCTTCGGCCTGAGAAACGCAGGGGCCACTTTCCAGTGCCTGATGGACAGCATCTTGGGGGACCTGCCCTTCTGCGTCTGCTATGTTGACGATATTTTTATTTTTTCCAGGTCCCCGAAGGAGCATCTATGTCACGTCCGAGCGGTCCTGAAACGGCTGCAAGAAAATGAAGGTGGAGGCAGTGGTGGAGTTCCTGACCCCAGCAACAGTCAAGGCCCTGCAAGAATTCATTGGAGAGGTGAATTACTACTGCCAGTTTGTTCCCGAAATCGCCAGAGCCATGTCCCCCTCAACACAGGTCCTGAAGGTCAAACTGAAGAACCGGCTTTCCACAACACGAAGACGTCCCTCGCCAAAGCCATCACCTTGTCCCATCAGGATCCCACCGTGCCCCTACGCCTCACCACTGATGCCAGCAACGTCGCTTGCGGAGCTGTCCTTGAGCTGATGGTCCAGGGTGCACCCCAGCCACTTGCCTTCTTCAGTAGAAAACTGTCGCCGCCGAGACGAGGTACAGCCCATTTGACTGTGAGCTCCTGGCAGTGTAACAAACAGTGCGCCACTTCCATTACCTCCTCGAGGGCGCCTCCTTCATCATCAGGAGAGACCACCACCCCTTGGCTCACGCCTTCACCAAGGAGGGCGATACCTGGTCAGCAAGACAACAGAGACACCTGGCAGCCATCGCTGAATTCGGCTGCACCATCCACTACGTCCCTAGCAAGAAGAACCCCATGGCCGACGCCCTTTTGAGGATAGAGATCAACGCCGTCCACCTCGGGATCGACTACAAAGACCTTGCCCCGAAACAGGCCGCCAACCCTGAGACTGCCGCATACCGCACATCCCTCACCTTACTCAAGTGGGAGGAAGTGCCCTTCAGAACCTTAGGCACGACGCTCCTTGGCGACCCCAGCACTGGCCACCCCTGCCCGCTGATCCCACTCCTGCAGGAGGGCAGTGTTTGACGTCATACACGGGGTCTCTCACCCTTTGGGCTGGATGACAATGCGCTTCCTGATGAAGAAGTTTACCTGGCACAGAATTCGGAAGGACTCTCGGGAGTGGGCCAGAAACTGAGTCCCTTGCCAGTCAAGCAAGATAAGCTGGCACACAGAATTGGGCGTGGGGGAGTTCCCTCAGATTCGGCCACATTCATGTAGACGTCTTTAATCCCCTGCCCCCGTCTGAGGGCGCCAGATACCTCCTGATGATAATTGACCATTCCACCAGGTGGCCTGAGTCAACGCTGATGTCAGATGAAACCACCAAAGCATGTGCGGAAGCCTTCCTCTCCAGCCGGATCAGCCAATTCGGAGTGCCAGATGATGTCACAACGGACCACGGACCTGTCTTCCTGTCAGAGCTGTGGACCTCCCTGCCCCGCTTGATGGGGACGTCGCTCCACCCTACCACAGCCTGCAACCCCGCAGCCAACAGCATGGTGGAAAGAGTCCACCGATCACTGAAGGCATCCCTGATGGTGCACTGCAAGGGCGAAGACTGGAAATCTCAACTAGCGTGGGTCCTCCTCAGCCTCCGGACCGCCCCACAAGTGAATGGCGAGGTATCACCAGCAGAAGTTTATGGAGAACCATTGGCAGTCCTAGGCAAATTCTTCCCGACCAACACCAATGATGCAGATATGTCCATCGCTAGGCTTCGGAAGACCGCTGGAAATTTCACACCTTGCCTCAAGACCTTCTCTGATAGAACCAAACACTTCCTTCCGAAGGCCCTATCGTCGTGCAAACACATCTTCATCAGGGAAGACACCCGCCGCCTGCTGCTGATGAGGCCCTACCAGGCCACTTCCGCATCCTCCAACACAAGGCAGCTGGTCTTGCACACCTGGGGCCACCTCCACTGCCCCGCACGCTACTGCGAGTAGTGATCGGAAACTTGCTCCTATCATCCAACAATTATGCCTTAATTATTGTCTTGGGGTGGGGGAGTATTTGTAAGGACAATGCTTTATCTACAAAATTATTGTACGTTTTCCTACAGTCGCGTTGTTCTTACATCCATTCAAAAGAGCGTTCAGCGGGCTTTCCGCCAATGTATAAATCATGTAATATCATATTCTGTGTACTTTTATATTTATGAATATATGTCTCCAAAGAAACACAAATCGGCTGTTGCCGACCCATTTTTACTCTCTCGTGGGTCGGACACTACACTTCTGCCCACATGTTGTATATATGAATTTTCCTTACCTGTAATAAAGTCAGTACGCTTCTACCTGCCTCTTTGTTCACACCCTCACAAACACATGGACACAGACACATGTATACATATACAGAAAGCTATAGTCCTACAGAAAAATCACAGAAAATGTTTATTTATTTATTTATTTATGTTTTACCTGGGTCGACTTTCCCTTCCGTAGAGTAAAAGGAGTAAGAGACAACATTCTGTCTGGCACCGCGCTGCGTCGTGTAATCGGAGCAGGTCGACTGTCCCTCAAAGCTGTATCTTTCGACGAAGGCCTTTGAGAAATTCGCCCCGTCTCTCTTCATTGCCCTCTGGGCCTTTTGGAGACTTTCTACCGAGAAACCAAACCTGCACACAAGAAGAAGAAGACGGAGTGTTACTTTTAGGACAAATAAACACTTGTTCTTACCACTGAATCAGTCGTCACTTTCTTAACTCTTGAATGGCCATGATGGTTTTAAAGCAGAAATTTCCTGTCTGCTTAATAAACACACACACAGAAGAAGAATAGTGAATGTGACAACAAGGAGAAATTAATAAATATTTGTATTGTCGTAGTTGCCATTATCTAGAGCCGTTCCAAAGGAAAACCCCGTCTACTTCTACAACTACTACTACTGCTATTTGACTCTTGAATGGAATCATGACAAGGTTTAGAGTAATGACGTCTTTCTTTCTTCATTTTATGGATAAAATTCCTATAATTAATTCATATTTTCACAAACCAACCTTATTGTTTGCCTTTTGGTTTTAAGAGCATGAAAAAGTGTATGAAAAGCAAAGACTATAGGTCTAAAAGAAGAAGAAAAGTTCCACTTTTAGTACTGTAAAAGGACTGGCTTTATTATTGTCTTTTTTAGCTTTAAATGCATTTAAATGTAAAATAAAAATGACTATAGGCCTGCATTAATGTAAAAGATAAACTGCCCTTATCTTTTTTCTATTTTTGCTTTATGTGCAATTACGTATATGTGTAAAGTGAAAAGAATAGGCCTACAAATAATTTTTCAGATTCGCACCTGACGCAGGGACATCCAGGAATGGTGTAACCTTTTGAAGAGAGAATGGAACGTTCTTGAGAGTTGTTTGCCCTCTTCTTCTTGCTTCCGAAACTCTGGGCACTCTCCCTGTCAGTCAAAGCAACCTGTTGGAAAGACATAACACTTTACAAG
>NC_061095.1:49153670-49156170 GCF_015104395.2 Macrobrachium nipponense | reverse complement strand
TGAAACCTTCTCTATGGTGAATCTCTCATATTCTAAATTCACTTTGGTGAACGGATAACAGATAAAGGGATCAACTAAGGAAACTGACAAATGCAAAACAATGACGTAAAGAGAAAGACGAAAGGCTGTGAAGTTCTGAAATTCTGGAATACATTATTATTATTATTATTATTATTATTATTATTATTATTATTATTATTATTATTATTATTATTATTATTATTATTATTATTATTATTATTGACCCAGTCTGACCACCTTCACATCTCTTGAAAAAGGGACACAGTTAGGACCTGAAAGTACTCGAGTTTGAAGCACAATACTTACAAGTAAACAAGTTATACTCGGTAATCTTGAGTGTGGGTTTCTCTTGCTATCTGCAGAAGAAAACTGGTAGAAGTTTATGTCTGGTTCATTATTATTATTATTATATTATAATTATTATTCAGACGATGAACCCTATTCATATGTGAGAAGCCCAAAGAGACTACTTAGTTGAAATTCAAACTTCCAAAGAATATTAAGGTGCTCATTTGAAAGAGGTAACAGAAGGTGATAGGAAATGCAAAGAGAAGAGACCACTCTCAGTTATTAGAAAAATATAAAATCAGTAAATGATTGAAAGTACAAAGAGAATTGCTGTAGGGTCATAATGCATTGCAACGTCGCTGGAACTTTCCAGTTCCAGTTTCCAGTTGCAAAGCACCCTGTGGGGGAAATGAAATTCACTAAACAAAACTAAGCAAGTAATAAATGCGCCGAAGTTTCTCCGGCACAATCGAGTTTTCTGTACGGCCGCTACAGCGTATACAAGGCCACCGAAAATATATCTATCTTTCGCTGATCTCGGTATAATGTCGTATGAGCCACGGCCCAATGGTGGCCTGGCCTGTGTCGTTGCCAGACGCACGATCATGGCCAACTTTAACCTTAAATAATATAGAAACTACTGAGGCTAGAGGGCTGCAATTTGGTATGTTTGATGACTGGAGGGTGGATGATCGACATTCCAATTAGCAGCCCTCTAGCCTCAGTAGTTTTTAAGATCTGAGGACGGACAGAAAAAAGTGAGGAAAATGTAAACTAAAACCACAAAGAAGAGACTGAGAACAATTCCCAGAGGGCTACATCAAAGCTACAATCAATCATGTGAAGAAGAAGAAAAATGGAAAATGATTTATCGGGAAACAATACAAATAAGAGATCCCTCTCCCCCCCAACCCCCAACCCACGACTCAAATGGGAAGCTACTGCAGCTATTTGTGACGAGTAACGACCAGCAATAACATTTTTCTCTCAGTTTTACTAAGGTCTTCTTCCCTTTCATTCTCGCTTCCTTTTGTCGGAGGCCTTTATCTGTTCTCCGTCCTTCATCTCTCTCCCACGTCCAAGGAGGTTGGATAAGACCCAAAGGTCTACAACAGCCTCAGTTAAAGTTAAGTATATAAGTTTAACCAGACCACTGAGCTGATGAACAGCTCTCCTAAGGCTGGCCCGAACAATCGGATATTTTTTTACGTGGCTAGGAACCAATTGGTTACCAAGCAACGGGACCTACAGCTTATTGTGGGATCCGAACCACATCGAGAAATGCATTTCTATCACAAGAAATAAATTCATCTGATATGTCATAGTCACAGTGACCTCTGAACTTCTAGATTTACCCACACTTTTCGAATTGGATTGAATACAGAATTTAGGCCAAAGGCCAACCACTGGGACCAATGAGGTCATTCAGCACTGAAACGGAAATTGACAGTAAAAGTTTGAATGGTGTAACAGGCGGGAAAACTCGCAGTTGCACCGTGAATCAGTTGTAAGAGAAGGTGGAGAGTAAGATGAAAGAAAGAGAATATGAAAGGAGGTACAATAAAAGGAATGAAAGGATTTGCAGCTAGGGGCCCGAAGGCACGCTGAAAAGAACCTTAAGTAAAGCCTACTGTGTACCACATGAGGTGTACTCATGGCACTACCCCACTAGGAGGTTCACACTTTTTAGGTACACTTTTCACTACAAGCCTAGGATCCAGATGGAGAACCAAATAAAGAAATTCCAAATCTGAAATTCTAACTCCTGCCCGGCCATCAGAATTTCTTCATTTGGAAGTTAAGTGGGCATTGTTGTTATTGCAATTAAATATTTACCTAGTAAAAGTGACTGGTATATTATATATATATTATACACATGAGACTATCATATTGCTGCGGAAATAACGACAAGAAAGTCAGTGAAGATGTTTATAAGATAAAATCTTACAAGAATTCAATGTAGTTAGTGTTTTGGGACTGTTTACTAGAGAGAAGAAAGAAGAGCAAATGGAAAGAAGGTATACTTGGAAGAATGAACGTTGGGAATCAATATAAATGATGATGCTAAGACATAAAAGGAGAGGTGAGTTGCTGGATTGAGCGCATACGCTGCGACTGTTGAGCCAACTCTCCTTTATGGAAGTAAAGTGTGAAATCTGGAATAGATTGACGCAGTGAATGAGGGAAGTAT
>NC_061095.1:49106170-49148670 GCF_015104395.2 Macrobrachium nipponense | reverse complement strand
CATCACCAATAAGGATGAGGCTCCGCCCACGAAGAGGACAGCCAACCAGCAACGGGCCCCCTGATGACATCGCTCGTGACGTCACAGGTATTGCCCAATGAAAAGTGAGGTACCCGTTTCTTCAAGCCACCCGAATGCAATAAATAGCGTGAATACATCTGATACAGACCATTGCACTCAGCGATCCCGTCCCGAAGATGGCCAAACGAGGTGGCCGAAACATGTAGACGCCTTTTAAAAACCAGAAACGAAGAAATAATAATAATAATAAGACTAACAGAGGTTAATATCAGGAGAGGGATCTTCCAGGGCGACTCACTGTCCCCACTACTCTTCGTAGTAGCCATGATTCCCATGACAAAAGTACTACAGAAGATGGATGCCGGGTACCAACTCAAGAAAAGAGGCAACAGAATCAACCATCTGATGTTCATGGACGACATCAAGCTGTATGGTAAGAGCATCAAGGAAATAGATACCCTAAATTGGACTGTAAGGATTGTATCTGGGGACATCAGGATGGAGTTTGGAATAGAAAAATGCGCCTTAGTCAACATACAAAAAGGCAAAGTAACGAGAACTGAAGGGATAAAGCTACCAGATGGGAGCAACATCAAACACATAGATGAGACAGGATACAAATACCTGGGAATAATGGAAGGAGGAGATATAAAACACCAAGAGATGAAGGACACGATCAGGAAAGAATCATATGCAGAGACTCAAGGCGATACTCAAGTCAAAACTCAACGCCGGAAATATGATAAAAGCCATAAACACATGGGCAGTGCCAGTAATCAGATACAGCGCAGGAATAGTGGAATGGAGGAAGGCAGAACTCCGCAGCATAGATCAGAAAACAGGAACAAATGACAATACACAAAAACACTACACCCAAGAGCAAATACGGACAGACTATACATAACACGAAAGGAAGGAGGGAGAGGACTACTAAGTATAGAGGACTGCGTCAACATTGAAAACAGAGCACTGGGCAATATCTGAAAACCAGTGAAGGACGAGTGGCTAAAGAGTGCATGGGAAGAAGGACTAATAAAAGTAGACGAAGACCCAGAAAAATATACAGACAGGAGAAAGACAGAAAGAACAGAGGGGACTGGCACAACAAACCAATGCACGGACAATACATGAGACAGACTAAAGAACTAGCCCAGCGATGACAATTTGGTAATCAGATAGGGAAGCTAAAAGGAAACTGAAGGGAATTGAATAACAACGGGCACAAGATCCGGGCCCTAAAAACCAGCTATGTTCAAAGTACGATAGACGGAAATAACATCTCTCCCATATGTAGGAAGTGCAATACGAAAAATGAAACCATAAACCACATCATAGCAAGTGAAATGCCCGGCACTTGCACAGAACCAGTACAAAAAGAGGCATGATTCAGTGGCAAAAAGCCCTCCACTGGAGCCGTGCAAGAAACATCAGCTACCTTGCAGTAATAAGTGGTATGAGCACCAACCTGAGGAGGTGATAGAAAACGATCAGGCAAAGATCCTCTGGGACTATGGTATCAGAACGGATAGGGTGATACGTGCAAATAGACCAGACGTGACGTTGATTGACAAAGTCAAGAAGCAAAGTATCACTCATTGAGTCGCAATACCATGGGACACCAGAGTTGAAGAGAAAGAGAGGGAAAAAATTGATAAGTATCAAGATCTGAAAATAGAAATAAGAAGGATATGGGATATGCCAGTGGAAATCGTACCCATAATCATAGGAGACTAGGCACGATCCCAAGATCCCTGAAAAGGAATCTAGAAAAACTAGAGGCTGAAGTAGCTCCAGGTCTCATGCAGAAGAGTGTGATCCTAGAAACGGCACACATAGTAAGAAAAGTGATGGACTCCTAAGGAGGCAGGATGCAACCCGGAACCAACCCCACACTATAAATATCCACCCAGATCGAATTGGAGGACTGTGATAGAGCAAAAAAAAAAAAAAAATAATAATAATAATAATATAATAATAATAATAATCTCATTACGGTATGTGTCACTAAAATTGTGGAAAGAAATCCACGGCGGGGTGAATTATATATATATATATATATATATATATATATATATATATATATATATATATATATATATATAATATACATACAAACTAGAACCTTCGAGAACCACCTCCATTCTTCTTCTACTCAGTTTCAATTTAATACATTCATATTTACACCACCCTGGATTTCTCCATCAACAACAACAATTATAATATAATAATATTCGTGTTTTTAAAAAAGAATAAAACAGTAAAAATGCGCAATCTAGTTTTCTGTACATTGCATAATCAAGGCCACCAAAAACAGATCTATCTTTTTGTGGTCTAGGTATAATGCTGTAAAAGCCACGGCCCATGAAACTCCCAGCCGGCCGTGGTGGCCTGTGTTGCATTGGCTAACTTTACCCTAAATAAAATAAAAACTGCAGAGGCTAGAGGGCTGCAATTTGGTATGTTTGATGACTGGAGGATGGATGATCAACATACCAAATTGCAGTCCTGTAGCCTCAGTGGTTTTTAAGATCTGAGGGCTGACGGATAGACAAGCTGGCACAATAGTTTTATTTTACAGAAAACTTACAAGGCGTGATCCGACCTCCAGCTTACTCAGGAAGCGTGCAAGATTTTCCACTGATGCATAAGTTGTAAACACTATATTCCTAACTTAACGTGAATTGGTCTTCGTAATTAATACTTGTAATCAGTACTGCTCATACCAACAACAAGGATCAAATAAAAAAAGGACACA
This sequence comes from Macrobrachium nipponense, assembly GCF_015104395.2. NCBI lineage: Eukaryota > Metazoa > Arthropoda > Malacostraca > Decapoda > Palaemonidae > Macrobrachium > Macrobrachium nipponense. The sequence continues at coordinate 49,145,894 of NC_061095.1, read as the reverse complement.
AATTAAACACGTTCATATATTCTCAGTTATAAGTGGAAACACAAAATAAGTGACAGAAATATAGCCTCTAAATTCAGTACATCATATAAAAGTGCTAAAATCTACGGACAGATGGCCGTTTGTTTCACCAACGAAATGAAAAAAATACGATATATTTTATTAGAAATAATTCTTATGTACTGTTTAATGTGCACATTATTCATTATTTATATTTTCATTCTCATAAATAAATCACAAATATCCTATCCCAAAATTCCTGTATCTTTAACTCGACGTGAAACATCTTTTCCAGAGTTTATATACATTTCTAATAGTCCAACAACAACAACAAAATATAGTTTGCAGGCTTACTCCTCGAGTAAGCGAAAACACGAAAAATAGTTAAGTTTTATTTGGGCAATAGTTCCGTTCAATCCAGACATCTCACATTCCGGTGTGGACCTCAGGTCTCTGCCAGACGAAACGGATATCGATTTCGAAGGAGAATTCACCAAAGTTCCTCCCCGCACAGGATTCACAAGAATCTTCGTTTTTTAACGGAAAAGAATTTTGGCGATTTTGACTTGACAATATCCTCACTTCATTCGCGAATATTTTCATCCCGTCCTGACGTTATTGTTCTCTTCTCTTCTCCCTGGCGTTATTGCAAAGCGATTTTTGTAGTTGAAACTATAATATCCCTTAAGTCAATCTAAAAAAAAAAAAAAAAAAATCTCTCCTCTGTCCGCTGGTTCGAATCTACGAGAGGACGAAATTATCATCAGCTAAGAAATTCCCCTTCGTTAACACATATATGAAAATCTATTAATTCCGAGGTAGAAAGAATTGGATATTAAAGGACATTTGTAGCTTAGTGCATTTATATATGAATCACGGTGATGTGATAAAAATTCATAATATAATATATATATATATATATATATATATATATATATATATATATATATATATATATATATATATAGATATATAATATATATATATTTATATATACTATATATATATAAAAGGCCCATTAAGACACTCTGATTCCCACAGCTAAGGACTCTATTCAGCTGGACCAAACACCGAAATATAGTCCTTAGTTTTAAAACATTATACTTGAGACGTATCATGTTTTAACAAAGAATTTATTAAAAAAAGAAAAGAATATATATATATATATATATATATATATATATATATATATATATATATATATACATAAATCTGCAACGGACTAAACAGAACTGTATAAAACAAAAAAAATTAAAAAAACTTTTTCCCAAATTGCAAAAAAAAAAAAAAAAAAAAAAACAAAAAAAAAAAAAAAAAAAAAAACCGCGGCACAAAAAAAGGTATACGAGACACATTCACAAACACTTCCTCCTGCAAGGACCCGTCTCATCTAGGTCCTACGGTGACGCGAGCGAGCCAGCGAGCGCCCTTTGGAGAAGCGGCTCGAGTCCTCCTGGATCCCCGGCCAGAACGGTCTCTCCGCTTATAGGGTCTCGGCTCTGTCAAAATTCTTCGACCGAACTGGCCTGGTTGGTCCCTGCCCTCCCTCTCTCCCCTCCCCCTCCCTTACCCCTCCCCCTCCCCCTCTATCACCCCGGGTCCTGCCGTTCAGCTGGAAGGATGGGTGGCTGGCTGGCTGCCGGGCTGCTTCCAGGGTTCCAGCCACACGCAGCTAGCAGCCAGTCAGTCCTACTCTGGAAGCCGACGAGGAGCGACCCAGTCCTACTCTGGAAGCCGACGAGGAGCGACCCAGGTCTTACTCTTCTTCTGCTTCTTCTTCTTGTTCTTCCCTCCTCCAGTCCAGTCGAGAGAGAGAGAGAGAGAGAGAGAGAGGCGTCTCGCTCGCTCGTGTCCTTTCATCCTCTAGAACAGAGTCGTCCTAATTCATCTTCTTCTGCGTCGCTTCGTAGGGACACCAGACAACTCCTCTCTCTCTCTCTCCTGCTGCTGCCACCACGTCGTGCATGGATATTGTGCGAACGCCCCAACCCCCGTCGCCCGCGCCCCCCCCCCCCTCCCCCCTCCCCCGCCGAATGTGCGAGTAGTATAGCGTCGCAGATCAAGATACCGTTTGTGTGTGTATGTGCGTGCGAGAGAGAGAGAGAGAGAGAGGGGACCTCAGATAAGTGATTGGAAATATTTCGAATCGTGACAAAAAAAAGAAATGTAAGAGGAGGACTGATTGACAGCTTGGATGCTGTGTCTCCGTCCACTGATAATCGTGTAAAGGAGGAAGAGGAGAGAAGCGAGAGTGAAGAGAGAGAAGGTGGAGAAGGAGAGAGGCAGGCTCTTTTTTTTTTTCACAAAAGGAAAACCTCAGGAAAGTGACTGAAAATATCTCGAATCGTAAAAAAAAAAATACTGATTAATAGCTTGGCTGCCGTGTCTTTACCCGGATAAATCTCAGATGGAAAGAGCGAAGGAGAGAGAGAGAGAGAGAGAGAGAGAGAGAGAGAAAGGCGACCTACCTACCTATCTCTTTGTGTCTGGACCTAATCATTTATTTATTTCGTTTCGACGTCAACACCGCCGCAGCTGAGAGCAGAGAGAGAGAGAGAGAGAAAGAAGTGGAAAAAAACTGAACAACATGGCGTTTGTGATCTTAGAATACAAACAGAAAATATAGGATTTAGGCCATAAGGCCAAGCGCTGGGACTCACGAGGTCACTCATGAGGTCATTCGGCGCTGAAAAGGAAATTGATAGAAGTTTATTGAGAGGCGTAACAAGGAAAACAAAGACTTCTCAGTTGCACCATGAATCAGCTGTTAGAAGGTTGAAGAAAGTAAGATGGAATAAAAGCAAATATAAACGGAGGTACAGTCAAAGGAATGTTAGGGGTTTCTAGCAAAAGAACCACAAGTGATACCTACAGTGCACCGCATTTTTGAGTGTGTGTGAAGACGCGGAATGGAGATTAAATATATGTTAATTACGCATTGCCATAATCGACGATTTGTGTACTGTCGTTTTGACGTAAGACCGAATTTCCCTCAGTGAGGCTACAAAGTGAGTGTACTGTCGTTTATACAGGGTGTCTCCCCCCCTAAACTCCCTCCCCCCCCCAAAAAAAACTCAAATTTCGAACAGTTGTTGTTAACAGAAACATTGCCAGAACGGAAAGAAAGGAACAAAAACTCGATAACTGCGACATTCTGGAATGAAAGAAAGACGAAATAGAAAATTAAATGTCAGTTCAGTTACATGCGTCACTGACAAATTAAAATACTCGGTAAAATACGTGTTTAAAACAAGGTGTCAATCTAAAACTTCCTATCTCCCGGGACACCTTGTATGGTACGATGGCCTTATAACGTCAACGTATGCAAATCATTTCCCAAATTATCATTAACCATTACTAATTTCTCATCATTATTGATAAAATGTTTTTCCAGTATTTGTTCATAAGTCGGTTTATCAAGATGATGCTATTCCATAAGCGTGATACAGTGTTGTTAAACAGTATGAGGAAGCTAGTGTGGACCCCTGGAATCAACCATGCCATCACAGACGGCTCAACATAGGCTAATTCTGTTGGTACACTTTTTTTTGTAAGTGATTTGTCTCTATCTCTCTCTATTTCTCTTTGAAAATCCAAAAAAAATTGTCTGTGCGTTCAGTGACTGGTGTGGATCAAAGCTAGAGAGAGAGAGAGAGAGAGAGAGAGAGAGAGAGAGAGAGTCTAATGGATATCTTATTATTAATCCACATCTCTCTCTCTCTCTCTCTCTCTCCCTCTATAATATATATATATATATATATATATATATATATATATATATAATATATATATATATATGTATATGTATATATATAGCTAATAAAAGGAGCCCATAAAAATCGTCAAAATAAAGGAAGTATAAATACTTCATTACCTATCTGAAGAGAGAGACAGCAGTCTCGGTGAAATGTAGTACTTATTATACTTTCTATATTTTGACGTTTTTATGGGCTCCTCTTATTAGATGGAATTCTGTTGTAACATTTTTACCAGTCATATATATATATATATATATATGGTATATATATATATATATATAATATATATATATTTATATAGTCATAATGAATCATTCAGAATGTAATACAACAGACTATACCACAGACTAAAATCAAAATGTGATTTGCAGCGTGAATTGGAACACGTTTGCAGTTACAGTAAATCCCAGGAAGGAAAGGCAGGACTTGAGCTGAAACACTGCCACAGTCGAAATGAAGTTTCGCTAAGCGCCTGCCTGCCTATATTAACCGATAAGTCTTCCGCTTATGCAACGGCTAAGTCGACCTGACTGAGACGTTAAACAGAGAAAACCTTCCTGTAAAGATTCACACTTTCCACTATATAGCCTTCTATCATCCACTCTCCACACATAACCAAACCACGAACCATCTTGGAGTACCCTAGTCAATTTTCTTGTTTTTCTTGTTGGGGGTTAGGAAAGGCCTATGGAAGAACCTGAAAAGGTCTGAAAAAGGTGTTTTGCGTTGATTTAAAGATGCAGGAATTTAAGGATAGGATATTTATGATTTATTTATTAGAACGAAAATGTCAGAAATAAATAATCTGCATGTTAAACAATACAGAACAATTATTACTAATAAAATCTAGCGTATTTATTTTAATTTTCTTCAGAGCAGTTTTTGAGTTCAGCTGATCTGTAGACTCTTGTTAATGCAATTTCATCCACGGAAGCACATTCAGCTTTCGTTTTTCATGTTAAGGACACCTGCCTGGATTGGTGATTGGGGCAATAATTGGTCCAAGATATGATTTGAGTAAATTATGGTCCAGCCATCTATTGTCCCCCAGAAACTGAAAAGGTGATTTGTCATGTGTGATTTCACAGTTCTAAATGTATTATGTCTGCAGAATAGTTATGACGGATCTCATATCTCTGTTTAGTATGAAATATCTCAACAGGATCTGTCATTGCTTGTTATTGGTTAGAGGTGAAAGAGAACAGTGGTAAGAAGGAAAACAGAAATAGCAATATAAAGGATTAAATTCCTGTTAGGCATTTGTAATAGCATGAGATGAACACAAGATGGATGAGATAAAAGGTGACTCAAAATCATTGTCAAGGTGACTGCAGAAACGTACAGAGAGAGCGCTGAACCAACTCCCCTTTATGGAAGTGAAGTGCGTCAGTACACTTTGATTGATAGAAAGGCAAGGTGAAATTATTTAGGTGAATAATACATTATGAACTACCAAGAACAGGAAAAGATGAGAAATATGGCGATATAAAGACGCTGTTGAAAGGTTCGCATCAAAGCCAAAATGGATCAGAGTGCTTTGAGATGATTGGGTCACGAGGTTCTGGATATTGGAAGGTCATTCATTTCCAGAAAGTGAGAGAGTAGGGGTGAGAAGGAAGCAGCGCTTGTGGGGGGGGGGGGGGGGGGGGGGGGGGGGGGGGGGGGGGGGGGGGGGGTGGGGGGGGGGGGGGGGGGGGGGGGGGGGCGAAATGACGTCCTGCTCATGATGCTTCTATGTACGTTGTATGAAGTGGTCATTGTTATCGAGGTCTCTTTGTATAGGATGGAATATATATATATATATATATATATATATATATATATATATATATATATATATATATACATATATATATATATATATATATATATATATATATATATATATATATATATATATATATATATATATATATATGAATTCTATCAAATCCGTGGGGGAATTTTTGTTGTTGTTGACAATAATTTCATCTCGTGGATTCGAACCGCTGAACCAAGAATTCTGGACCCACGGTAACGCTCTTTATCCACGTGGCTATCCACGAATTTATTCATCCATCTAAAAATATTCCCCTTCTCGGAGTTAATCCATATATGAAAATATATCGATTCCGGGGTAGAGCGAATTAGATATTAAGGAACATTGTAGCTTAAAGCATACATACATACATACATATATATATATATATATATATATATATATATATATATATATATATATATATATATATATATATATATATATATACATATATTTCCAAATATCTCTTCCCTCTCTTTCTTCCCAAACATTCAACTCATTGTCTCAGAAAGAGGAAGGAAGAGGGTCCAAGTTTCCGTAATAATTGATCCCCAAAACAAAAGAGAGAGAGAGAGGCCACATTAACAAAATGCAATTACTTCGATAATTACATAATATTTAAAAGTTCGGGGTGTAATGGTCTTAATTGCGTTGAATACTTCTTTCAATTATGAAACGTAACGCACAATTATCTACTCTCTTTGTAACGAAATTAATCGTTATTATTATTATTATTATTATTATTATTATTTTATCATTTGCGAAAAAGCTCTCTACCACGATAGTTTATACAATGTTCTAAGGTGTCCGCAATAATAAGAATGTTAAGATTTCGTGTATATTTTATAAACAATTAATATAAGCTTTCGAACCCTTCCCTGGTTCATCTTCAGTCCAAAAAAGTAGTCGAAGGCTTTTATTAAGTATTTATAAATCATACACGAACTTTTAACATTTTTATTATTGTGGACCCCTTAGAACATTTATTATTATTATTATTATTATTATTATTATTATTATTATTATTATTATTATTATTATTATTATTATTATTATTATTATTATTATTATTATTATCAGAAGATGAAGAACCTTATTCATATGGAACAAGCCCACCAAAAGGGGCCACTGACTTGAAATTCAGTCTTCCAAAGATTATTATTAATTTTATTGGGCACAATTTTCAGTGTCGAAAATGATGACAATGATTACAGGTCCACAATAATATTATTGTGGACCTGCTATCATTAATTTTATTATCATTGGTATGTTTATTATTATTATTATTAATTTTTTGCTATTATTATATTATTATTATTATTATTATTATTATTATTATTATTATTATTATTATTATTATTATTATTATTCAGAAAATGAACCCTATTCATATGGAACAAGCCCACCAAAGGGTCCAATGACTTGAAATTCAGGCTTCCAAAGAATATTATGGTGCTCATTCGAAAGAAGTAACAGAAAGTAATGGGAAATACAGAGATGAGATCAGTTATAAGAAAAACAAACAAACAAATCAACAAATAAACAAATAAAAATGTAAGTAAATGATTTTAAAAATTAGGGGAATTGTATTAGGGCATTAATGCATTGTATCTTCGCCTGAACTTCAGAAGTTGTAATGGCATGACATCCTCTGGGAGGCTGTTCCATAGTCCATCGGCGTAAAATCTATATCCAAAACTTCTAATAGAACAGAACAATGGAATTACCGTGAAAATAAACACACACACACATACACATACACACACTTTCTCAGATACAAAATAAATTACTTTACAAGTTTCCACTTCCAGTGTAGAATCTCCAAGCGAGAAGATGATTATGTGATGGAAATATCTGCTTAAGGCAACTGGAAAATAAACTTTGGAAATAAGGAAAATATTCGTGAATGGAGAGGAAATTCGTGAAAAATCTTGGAAAATGTGGACGATTACAGTCAAAGTATCTACTTACAGTATACACAGCAAAAGTTGCAAGAGAAAATACAGTAATGTTTATACAGGAAAATTTAGAGAATTCTGTACCTGAGTGACCCACTAGTGTAATGAGACAGAGAAAACAAAACGTAGAAAAATAAACTATGAAAAACAAGCAGAAAACATTAAAGTTGGGGAAGGACCCCTATAGAATAATGAATAACAATGAAGACAGAATTTGCAAAATGTGATACAAAAAAAAACTTTAAACAGGTGAAATCCAGATAATTAAGAAGGACCCCTAAAGAGTACACTGAATAATAATGAAGAGAGACTATGCGAAATGTAAAAAAAAATAAAGACCTTAGATAAACAGGTGAACGGGCTGTAATTAACTCTCCCCAGGTAAAGGGTGACCTTACCTTATGGCAGCTATGATGATAGGTCGCCATAACCTCCTCCTGATGGTCACAGGATTCTTCCTCAACTGTCGACCGACCTCGACTAAAGGTAGGTCAATATATATATCAGCTGACCTCTTGTTTATAAAGCTATTTTTAATCCCAGTTGGTTACCTGGGAGTTTGAGAATTCATTTGAAAATGTAAGATGAGAGTTTTAGTGTTTTATTCTAATTTTAATGGTGGCAGGGTAGTGAATAGCTTAAACGATTGAAACTGTTTGTCAAATGTATATATAATATATAATATAAAATATATAAATATATATATATATTATATATATATATATATATATCTATATATAATATATATATATACACACATGTGTATATATATACATATTTATATAGACTTTCATTATAGTTTTTAAGGAAGAGTAGACCTGTCTGGTTTTTCATTTCGAGATAAAAAATTACAATGATTTTAGGTTAAAATTATCATCAATATCAGTAACAACTATAACTTAAATATTGTTATTATTATTACTATCATTATTATTTTTATTTTATTTTTTTTGGCTTTATCACAGTCCTCCAATTCGACTGGGTGGCATTTATAGTGTGGGGTTCTGGGTTGCATCCTGCCTCTTTAGGAGTCCATCACTCTTCTTACTATGTGCGCCGTTTCTAGGATCACACTCTTCTGCATGAGTCCTGGAGCTACTTCAGCCTCTAGTTTTTCTAGATTCTTTTTAAGGGATCTTGGGATCGTGCCTAGTGTTCCTATGATTATGGGTACAATTTCCACTGGCATATCCATATTCTTATTCTATTTCAGGTGGTCTTGATACTTATCCATTTCCCTCTCTTTCTCTTCATCTCTGGTGTCCCATGGTATTGCGACATCAATGAGTGATACTTTCTTCTTGATTTGTCAATCAACGTCACGTCTGGTCTGTTGCACGATATCACCCTATCCGTTCTGATACCATAGTCCCAGAGGATCTTTGCCTGATCGTTTTCTATCACTCCTTCAGGTTGGTGCTCATACCACTTATTACTGCAAGGTAGCTGATGTTTCTTGCACAGGCTCCAGTGGAGGGCTTTTGCTACTGAACCATGCCTCTTTTTGTACTGGTTCTGTGCAAGTGCCGGACATTCGCTTGCTATGTGGTTTATGGTCTCATTTTTCATATTGCCTACATATGGAGAGATGTTATTTCCATCTATCGTTCTTTGGATATATCTGGTTCTTAGGGCCTGATCTTGTGCTGCTGTTATCATTCCCTCAGTTTCCTTCTTGAGCTCTCCCCTCTGTAACCATTGCCATGTGTCATCGCTGGCGAGTTCTTTAGTCTGTCTCATGTATTGTCCGTGCATTGGTTTGTTGTGCCATTCCTCTGTTCTGTTTGTCATTCTCTGTCTCTGTATATTTCTGAGTCTTCGTCTACTTTTATCAGTCCTTCTTCCCATGCACTCTTGAGCCACTCGTCTTCACTGGTTTTCAGATATTGCCCCAGTGTTCTGTTCTCGATGTTGACGCAGTCCTCTATGCTTAGTAGTCCTCTCCCTCCTTCCTTTCGTGTTAGGTATAGTCTGTCCGTATTTGCTCTTGGGTGTAGTGCTTTGTGTATTGTCATATGTTTCCTGGTTTTCTGGTCTATGTTGCAGAGGTCTGCCTTCCTCCATTCCACTATTCCTGTGCTGTATCTGATTACTGGCACTGCCCATGTGTTTATGGCTTTTATCATATTTCCGGCGTTGAGTTTTGACTTGAGTATCGCCTTGAGTCTCTGCATATATTCTTTCCTGATCGTGTCCTCCATCTCTTGGTGTTTTATATCCCCTCCTTCCATTATTCCCAGGTATTTGTATCCCGTCTCATCTATGTGTTTGATGTTGCTCCCATCTGCCAGCATAATTTATCCCTTCAGTCCTTGTTACTTTGCCCTTTTGTATGTTGACTAAGGTGCATTTTTCTATTCCAAACTCCATCCTGATGTCCTCAGATACAATCCTTACAGTCTGGATTAGGGTATCTATTTCCTTAATGATCTTACCATACAGCTGATGTCGTCCATGAACATCAGATGGTTAATTCTGTTGCCTCTTTTCTTGAGTTGGTACCCAGCATCCATCTCCTGCAGTACTTTTGTCATGGGAATCATGGCTACTACGAAGAGTAGTGGGGACAGTGAGTCGCCCTGGAAGATCCCTCTCCTGATATTAACCTCTGCTAGTGTTATTCCAGAGCTTGTAAGTATTGTATTCCAGTTGCGCATTGTATTTTTGAGGAAGCTGATGGTGTTTTCCTCTGCCCCATATATTTTCAGGCATTCTATTAGCCATGTGTGTGGTATCATGTCGAAGGCTTTCTTATAGTCTATCCATGCCATGCTTATTATTATTATTATTATTATTGATTATTATTATTATTTATTATTATTACAAGAACCCCAAAAGTAAAAAAAAAAAAAAAAAAAAAAAAAAAGAGCCCAGTACGAAAGATCTGCAGAAAAAAAAGGATGTAAGAGAAATAAAGGTAACAACGATTAATCCTTTTACGACCGTCGTAAGAAATCTGAAGTAACGGATCTCTCTCTCCTCTCTTTCTCTCTCGCCTATTAACAGGTCCCTAACATACTACGTAGCAAGCTTCTCGGCATCGATTTCTTTGTAACAGAGGAGTTCCTTCCACACAAACGCAAAAAACACTAAACCTGTGGTGCAATTACCATTAGTTACACGCCACACGCATTTACCAAACCCCCACGGTTAGGCTGAAGGCTGAAGGAAGGCTCTTTTGTTTACGATTGTGCCAAACCTTTCGTCAAGTAGTAGTAGCAGATGGGATTCACCTCTGAAACGGCTCCTCACTTTCTCGCCCTTTGCTTGTGTTTGCCAATGCGCGGTTCTTGGGAATAGTAGTATTAGTAGTAATTGACGGGGATTGCCTTTGTAACGACTCCTCCCTCAGCAGCGAGGAGACCTGGCCCTTGATTTACGGGCCTTTGAGTTTACGAGCGATTCCCGGTAGTGTTTCTCAACTTGGGGAATTATGGGAGTGTCAGCTGTGATTTTTAGGTTTCTCATTTTGGGGTTAATTCGGTTGCTTGCTGTTTGGTCTGCTTTAAAGCATCGATCTGCTGGAGTTCATTTTTTTATATTATTATTATTATTATTATTATTTATTATTATTATTAATATTATTATTATTATATTGGAGAAACAAATCACAGTTATGCATTAGTACAAATATATGTTAAAGACAAAAACTAAAACAGAGCTGTTTTGTATAATATATGAGTATATAAAATATATTTGTACAGATTTTTATATATATGTATATATAATAATATATATAATATATATATATTCTTACAATAATTTTGTACCTAAAAAACAAAATATATTTTTAAACTTACAATACTTTTGTACCTAAAAAAATATTTTTACAAATACATAAGTGTGATTAGTTTTCCATTTTAAGAATCGTGTCATTATTATTATTATTATTATTATTATTATTATTATTATTATTATTATTATTATTATTATTATTATTATTATTATTATTATTATTATTATTATTTATTTATTTATTTTTTTTTTTTTGCTCTATCACAGTCCTCCAATTCGACTGGGTGGTATTTATAGTGTGGGGTTCCGGGTTGCATCCTGCCTCCTTAGGAGTCCATCACTCTTCTTACTATGTGCGCCGTTCTAGGACCACACTCTTCTGCATTGAGTCCTGGAGCTACTTCAGCATCTAGTTTTTTCCAGATTCCTTTTCAGGGATCTTGGGATCGTGCTAGTGCTCCTATGATTATGGGTACGATTTCCACTGGCATATCCCATATCCTTCTTATTTCTATTTTCAGCTCTTGATACTTATCCATTTTTTCCTTCTCTTCTCTTCAACTCTGGTGTCCCATGGTATTGCGACATCAATGAGTGATACTTTCTTCTTGACTTTGTCAATCAAATTATTATTATTATTATTATTATTATTATTATTATTATTATTATTATTATTATTATTATTATTATTATTATTATTATTTGCTCTACCACAGTCCTCTTATTATTATTATTATTATTATTATTATTATTATTATTATTATTATTATTATTATTATTATTACTTCATAAAGGCACCAAAACGTGCCATGATTATTTAACACACATCATAATGACAACATATTCCAGGTTACGAAGTCACAAAAAAGCAAACAAATATCCTAAAATCTAACCTCATTCTCAGTTTCCAATCTTTCAGTTTCTCCAGACAGTTTTTTGCAATTTAGAATTCCCGAAACTTTAGTCGACAGACTCTGGGTAATAAATTCCATGACCCGTGAGGATTTTTCATCCACTTTTGATAAATTTCAACTTGTTTTTCTGGACGTCAATTTTCTCTTGCTTTTAGACGTGAATGGGTCATTCACTTTGATGTGTGGTTCTGTACTGCTACTGTGCTGAAATCACCCAACACCGTTCACAGTTTCGTCCTTGCTTTGAAGGACGGCCGTATCCCATCTTTTTTATGTTTTAGCGATTTTCAGTCAAAGTGTCACAGTTTTTCATACTCTGTCTTACATATCAAAACTCCAGCTGTCGGAATTGTCAGATTATCTCAGAAGATGTCAGCCAATTAGAAGCTCTGAATAATATCAAAATCTTTGAAGCCCATTTCCTCAGAATAAGGAAAAATCGGCAGACGCCAGTTCGTCAAACTATTATTATTATTATTATTATTATTATTATTATTATTATTATTATTATTATTATTATTATTATTATTATTATTATTATTATTATTATTATTATTATTATTATTATATTAAAAGTAATTGCTGCCTCAGCTGCATTAATTTTAGAAAGGTTCTTCTCTATTTTTCTAAGTATTTTTTTCTCATTGTTGCTTAAACTGGTGAGCAACGCACCGAAGGGAGACATGCCAACCTTCGGTGCGTTGCTCACCAGTTTAAGCAACAATGAGAAAACAATAATTAGAAAAATAGAGAAGAACCTTTAAAAAATTAATGCAGCTGAGGCAGCAATTACTTTTAATAAAAAATGTTTAAAAGAGGGTTTACTTCTAGCATATTATTATTATTATTATTATTATTATTATTATTATTATTATTATTATTATTATTATTATTATTATTATTATTATTATTATTATTCAGAAGATGAACATATTCACATGGAACGAGTCCACAGGAGCCACTGACTTGAAATTCAGGCTTCCAAAGAATATTATGGTGTTCATTAGGAAGAAGTGAGAGGAGGTAAAGAGAAAAACAGAAAGAGATCTCACTTAAAAAAAATTGAATGGATAAAAATATATTTAAATACAAGGAGAATAGCTCTAGGGTAATAATGCAAAGCATCTTTGCTTGAACTTTCGAAGTACAAACTGCACCACTTCTTCTGGGAGGAATTCCACAGTCCAATACTGTGAGGAATAAAGAAGCTCTGGAACTGAGAAGTTCTACATTGAGGCACATTGACTGCATATTGGTACTTCTTCTGTTCAGCGAATCCAGTCGCTCTGGGCACATAAAGGGGATCAGGGATCAATTAAAGTGACAAACGAGAGACCATCCATCGATGGTCCAAGTCACAACTGCTACTATTGGGAGACAGAGAAACCTATACCACCAAGAACCAGGAGATGATTTTATAAAAGTACACAGTCAGGCAGCCGCCTTCATCATTCCATTAAATACAGTTTCGATACAGTCCCTCCCTCCCTTTTGTCCCGACGACCAGACGTCCATTACTCACGCAGTTCCCAATCTGCGGAAGTCCACCGCAAGCCCTACAGGGTCCACCAATAGTCAATTTCCACGATCCGAGAGATGAATAGCCTGGTCGGTGCCTTTGCAGAGACGCCGAAACCAGTGAGGAGAGATTTCTCTCCCGTTGATTAATTGGACGTTAGATATATAGGTACCACTCGCTTGGGATGGCGCGAGCCATGCAGGTTAGGTCTAAAGCAGCGGTTTTCCGACCTTTTTTGTCCCGCGGACATTTTCGGGTATTTTTAATGTCAGTAAAGTTACCCACTTCACTGTGTATAAAGTGGAAAACAAAACAAACTCAGAAAGACATCCTGACATAACTGATAATATCGTAAACACAAAGAATTCCATAAAAAATAAGGACAACTTTTTAAAATAACTTACCTGTGGCCATGCAGTAAATTTTCAAGGTTATGGTGCTGAGCTGCAAAACCAGTATACCTGATCATCACATTAGCTGAGATGGCTAAAAGTAGCCTAGTCAGCAGAATAGCAGTTTTTGCTAGATCACATCGAAGGTCGGCTTCCACATTCATTCGAGACCCGTGGGGACTGCGTAACCCCTGACAGGTCCTTAGCGTGCTACTACCCGCTGGGGTGCGCGTACCCCATGTCATAAACCTCAAAAGATCAATTGGAACCTCTAAAGATGAATTCGAACTTAAAAGTTTAATTGGAACATTAAAAGTTCAACTACAGCTTAAAAAGCTCTATCGGAACCTCAAAATTTATGTTGGAACCCCAAATATTCAGTTTGAACGTAAAAAGTTTATTTGGAACATTAAAAGTTCAGTTGAACTTCAAAATTTCAATTAGAACCTCATCACCTATCCATTTATTTATAGAGTTGTTAGTTTATTTCTTTATATATTTATAACTGATCTCTTTCTGCATTTCCTATTTAATGCAAAATTCGAGGGCAGTTTCTAATGGGGCCTTAACCCCCATTTTTCATACCATCTCATTTTTTACAACTTTCGGAGTTGGCGGCAAACTCTTCGGGTTTTTCACAACTTCTTTGGCTTGACAGGATCCCAAGCGATTACTTATTTCATCCCGAGCAACGCCGGGTACAGCAGCTAGTGTGTCTGTTTGTTTGTCTGTTCGCTATGCATGCCCAGACTATGAAAACTAGGGCTACCAACTTTTTACCATAGACTCCAATCCCCTCAAGGAAGGTTTTAGTCAAAATCCGAAATTCGAATGCCGTTTCTAGGGGAGTCAAACCCCTCTTTTTCATACCCCTCATTTTTTGCAACCTTTGGAGTTGACAGCTAGGGCTTCCAAATTTTTACCATAGCCTCCCCCCGCCCCTTAGAAGGTTTTAATAAAAATCTGACATTCGAGGGCCCATTTCTAGGGGGGTCATCGAAATTCGAGGGCGTTTCTAGGGGAGCAAACCCTCTTTTTCACACCCCTCATTTTTTGCAACCTTTGGAGTTGACAGCTAGGGCTTCCAAATTTTTACCATAGCCTCCCCCCACCCCCACCCAGAAGGTTTTAATAAAAATCCGACATTCGAGGGCCATTTCTAGGGGCTCATCTTTTACGTACCCCTCATTTTTTTACAACTTTCGGAGTTGACAGCTATGTAGAAGTGTTTCTATAGGTACAAACAGGGTCCCCACAATATGGTGACCATAAGGCACACCCTCAGTAATATGGGGGCACCAACCTCTGGATATGGGGGACCGATGGTTTCTTACAATATTAGGCGGCAGGAGGCCTATGCCCTTTCGACTAACCGACCAGAGGAGAAGGGGGTCATAGCCTACCTACCTGGACCTTCATAGCAGGTGGGGTGCAGCCCCCCCCTTTTGGAATTAGGGTCCAAAGGGTCAAAGATGGGCCGACTGGATTGAAATTTGGTATAAATGACTACAAACGCATTTATCTTCAATATTGGAGTTTAACTATAGGCTGAGTTTTATCAAGGGCCGTTTAAGGGAAGCCTCGTGATGAAAATCTTTCCCGAGCAACCTGTCGCAACATGTATGCGCCTGCCGTCGGCTGTGGGACGAGATGAGAAACCAGTAGATTTTTATCTCGCAGAAGGCTGAACTTGTTCCTTGGGAATAAATTAGAAGTTTATTAAAGTAAATAACAAAAAATAATGCAATTCACCGCTTTATTTGTTAAGGTTCATCGACAGCCCCAGATATAAATGAAAACAGTTTTATTCTGAAGGACTGTAATCAGATAGGTTCAGGTAACCAGGCAAATATTAAGCCCACAGTAATTGTGAATTGCAAGGTAACTTGTGTATGTTGATATGCACTTTATTCTCACTAGTAATCCATCACGAATATTAATTGTTTACATTTTGCCATTCGCACAGATCTGGGCTCCGGTCGCAGTTTTCTCAGAGACGACGACAGCATTACGTTGGATACCAGCTTTTTCCTGCGAGGTAAGTTGCCGTGCCTAGGAGTTAATCTATCTTGTGAGGTAAGTTGCCGTGCCTACAGTAGATTCACATCAACCGTGCATCTGATGTCTAGGCCAGTCCCTTACGATGCTCCTGATTGGCTGTTGATAAGCCAATCACAGGGCTGGAAACTCAGTCTCTCTCGCGAGAGTTCACATAGACAGGATGTATGTTCCACCTCTCCTGAGGTGAAACTCTCAATCTCTCTCGAGGGTTCACATAGGCAGGATGCATGTTCCACCTCTCCTGAGGTGAAACTTTCAGTCTCTCTCGAGGGTTCACATAGGCAGGATGTATGTTCCACCTCTCCTGAGGTGAAACTCTCAGTCTCTCTTGAGAGTTCACGTATGCAGGATGTATGTTCCACCTCTTCTAAGGGATACTTTTGAAAGGCGTATCAGTCACGAGAAGTGGAACATACATCCTGCCTATGTGAACTCTCTTGAGAGACTGAGAGTTTCCAGCCCTGTGATTAGCTTATCAACAGCCTATCAGGAGCATCATAATGGACTGGCCTAGACACCAGATGCGTGGCTGATGTGAATCTACTATAGAACTTATGAGGTAAGTCGACATGCAAGGAAACTCGATATGAGGCTGCAGGCCCCACACCCATCTTATGACCACAAGTTAACTGGTATCACAATCCATCTGGATGTGAAACAAAACTAAGATCACTGGGTTGTACAACGTAACAGGGCTCCATAATGTCATTGTGCAATGTGTTTAAAGTATCTTGTATGTTGGACTGAATGTAACGGTAGGTTCAATAGCCTTTGTTTTACAATGTAGTTTATTTATATATTGAAAAAATTGCAGATATTGGTGATCTATAATACACAATACTTACAAGATAATTCATATAACTTTGAAATACAAGACGATAATTATTTCCAAACTGTACATAATGTATGCAAGATCATACTCAACCAAATTACCCGTATACATATATAATGTGTATATATATACTTATATGTATCTATATGTGTATCAACAAAACATCCTTCACTTTCCAGAATCTCCACATTTCGGACTACCGATGCAAACGGTCACCGTCAACGCTGGACAGACGGCGAGACTGACTTGCATCATCCAAGATGTCGTCGATTACGAAGTGAGTCTTTGACGATCTCGTTTTCTGTCCTCCCTCAGATCTTAAAAACGACAGGGGCTAGAGGGCTGCCAATTGGTATGCTGATCATTCACCTTCCAATCATCAAACATACCAAATTGCAGCCCTCTAGCCACAGTAGTTTTCATTTTATTTAAGGTTAAAGTTAGCCATGATCGTGCATCTGGCAACTATGTAGGACAGGCCACCACCGAGCCGGGGTTGAAGATGCATGGGCCACGACTCATGCAGCATTATACAGAGACCACCGAAAGACAGACTTTCAAACATCCTTTAAAAAATTAGAGATTTATCAAACGTGAATGAAGCATTCGGGGAACGGCTGATTCTTAAGAAATCAGTCAATCAAATATACCTACAATTTAGATAATTTTCCGAATATCCTTTCGAACTAATAAGCGAAGATTACGGTCTTTTTGCCTCAGAAAAAAATGATCAGTCTTATAGCCTCAGAAAAAAAATCGATTCTTATAGCCTCAAAAGAAAAAAAGGAGTCTTATAGCCCCCAAAAACATAAAACCCAAGTGAGTCTTATTGCCTCCTCGAAAAAAAAATAAAAAATCGAGTCTTATAGCCTCAAAAAATGGGAAAAACCGAGTCTTATAGCCTTAAAAGATTCGAGCCTTATAGCCTCACAAAAAAAAAAAAAAAAAAATCGAGTCTTAGAGCCTCAAAATAAAAATAAATATTCGAGTCTTATAGCCATAATAAATAAATAAATAAATAAGTAAAAACATATAAATAAACAAAGTCTCATCAAGAAGTCACGCTCTTTGGAGCAACCGCATTCCCGAGATACGAAGACTGGAGACGACAGGAGATAAAAGAAGCGTAAAATATCCCATCAGGAGACTAACGGCGGCTCTGACCCGAGAGGAGAGTGCAATACGGACCCAATACACAATAACACCCATTCGGTTATCGAGGGGGAAGGGGATGGGGGAGGGAAGTGAGTGTTGTAGTATGTGTTTGTGCTTCCAGGTTTAGCTGGAATGCAGTGGGATCGAGATTTTCTTTTTTCATGGAATATTTCCTTTGGTTTTTGGAATGAATATATATATATATATATATATATATATATATATATATATATATATATATATATATATATATATATATATATATATATATATAATCTTTCTTCTTCTTATCCTCAGCTTTATTTTCGAGGAATAAATGGACCAGCGTTCTCGCTGACTCGATATCTGTGAACGTTTGAATTCTTAATGAAGGGATACTCCGAGAGAGAGAGAGAGAGAGAGAGAGAGAGAGAGAGAGAGAGAGAGAGAGAAAAGACGCAAATACCTGGGTTATTGGAGAGAGAGAGAGAGAGAGAGAAGACGAAGATGCCCGGGTTATTGGGGACATAAAACCTGGACATGAGAGAGAGAGAGAGAGAGAGAGAGAGAGAGAGAGAGAGAGAGAAGATGCCTGAGCTGAGATATTGGGGAACATAAAAACTTTCGAATGAGAAAAAGAGAGAGAGAGAAACCTGGAAATCACAGACACACACACACACACAGAGTCGAAATCAATAAATCAGTTCTCGACATAACATATCACAGGCCTTAAAGACAATTTTCAATCGCACCAACAAATCACACCAGAATGTCAGAACGATTCATTAAGTGACAGATAACTTTGGTGTCGGTGCTTGCATACTAATTACGGCCTGTCCTTTGACTCACTGATGTTACAATTTTGTGTTCAAACGTAATAAATCATTTTGAAATGATAACCGGACCATTTTGGCCAACATTATGACTCAGTATTGAAGTCTGTTTGATTTTTATTTGACCTATCAGGTTGGATCCATAATTTTGGCCGAAATAAATTACATATATTGTGTTCTATTTTATTTACCATCCATTACTTTTAAAAATATCTTATATACTGACTTTATATTGAAGTCTGTTTGATTTTTATTTGACCTTGAAGGCTCGATCCATAATACGTGCTCGCCTGCTGATTTGGTAGCACGAGTTCGCACCCCGCTCTGCCAACGCGGAACCAGAGGAAATTATTTCTGGTAACCGGAATTTCCTTTCTCGATGTAATGTGATTCAGATCCCACAATAAGCTGTAGGTCCCGTTGCTAAGTAACCAGTTGGTTCCTAGCCACGTACAAAAATCTAATTCCTTCGTGCCAGCCCTAGGAGAGCTGTTAATCAGCTCAGTGGTCTGGTAAAACTAAGATATACTTAACTTTGGATCCATCAATTTTGAAAGCACTTTTAAAAATGTGACTATTTTGGCCCAAATAAATGGTATATGTAGTATTTGATTTTATTTGCAGTATATTACCTTAAAATATTACCTTAAAATATCTTAAATCATGACTATCAATCAAGTTTTTGGATATATAATTTTGGAACTGATTTTGAAAATATGATTGTTTTTGGTTAAATTATTTATTTATATATGTTACAGGGAATATGTGAAATCCCTAGGATGTGAAATGACCAATTCGCTTAGGAACATTTGAACCCTGAGGGCTAGTACTATTCACGGTGAAACAGTGATTCATCATCGCTGTTTCGTCGTGTTTAGTACCAACCCGGGGGTTGGTCAAATGTCCCTAAGTGCATCTGATCCCCCAGGGGCTAGTCCTAACACTGCGAAACTCATTTGACGCCCAGGGGACTATAGTAGATTCATATCAACTGGCATCTGATGTCTAGGCCCGTCCCTTACGACGCTCATGATTGGCTGTTGAAAAGTCAATCACACGGCTGGGAACTCTCAGTTTCTCTCGAGAGTTCATATAGGCAGGATGTATGTTCCATCTCTCCTGAGGTATACGTCTTTCAGGAGAGGTGGAATATACATCCTGCCTATGTGAACTCTCTTGAGAGACTGAGAGTTTGCAGCCCTGTGATTGGCTTATCAACAGCCAATCAGGAGCGTCGTAATGGACTGGTCTAGACATCAGATGCCCTGGTGATCTACTATGGTACTAAACATGGCGAAATACTTTAGATGAATCACTGTTTCACCATGTTTAGTACTAGTCCTCTAGGATCAAATGTTCCTAAGCGAATTGGTTAGTTCACATAAGCCCTAGGGATTTCGTGTAATCCCTGGATTTCACATATTCTCTGTAACATATACATACATTAAAATCTATCTTAATTACATTATATTAGCTATCTTTAAAAATAATCTTTAATTTTGACTTTAATCGAAGTCTGTCTGATTTTTATTTGCCCTTGGAGGTTGAATCAATTTTTTTAGGAGCGCTATTAGAAATATGAACAGTTTGGTCCAAACAAATTATATTATTTGTATTCTACCTGAATTACCTTACATTACCCTAAAATAATCTTTATCTTTCATTGTGAATGACCACAATTCCTTTCAATTCACTCGTTTGGTATTCAATCAATCAATCGATTTCCTGAACACAGTTATATTAAAACAAGTACAAAATGCGTCAAATTTTCTTTGGCATAATCGAGTTGTCTATACAGCGTATAATGTTGTATGGAACTCTCAGCTACGACCGGACAGCACTCAGTTGCTCCCCAGATGCGGTGAAATGAAGGTGCGTCGGCGACGGCTCCGGAAAGCGCCATCAGACGCACTATTCATGGCTAACTTTAACTTTAAATAAAATAAAAACTACTGAGGCCAGAGAGCTGTAATTTGGTATGTTTGATGATTGGAGGGTGGATGGTCAACATAGCAATTTGCAGCCCTCTAGCGTCGGTAGTTTTTAAGTTCAGATGGCTGACAGAAAACTGAATTTTAGAGAAATGATTCTCGCTTCTCTACGAAATGGAAAACCACTTTATCAAAGCCATTTACGAAGTAACAATCCCCCAACTATTCATTTGTTTGAAGTGCGTGGAGGTATTTGCTCAATTCTGCTAAAAATAATAATAATAAAAAAAACTCTTGTGAGCCAACGATTCCTTGAATAGAATACATACAGAATTTACGCCAAAGGCAAAGCACTGGGACCTATGAGATCATTCAGTGCTGAAACGGAATATCACGGTAAAAAGGTTTCAAATGCGCAACAGGAGGAAAACCTTTCGCAGTTGCACTATGAATCAGCTTTCAGGAGAGACTGGGAATTCAGATGGAAGAGAGAGAATATGAACGGAGGTACAATAAAAGGAATGAAAGGGATTGCAGCTAGGGGCCAAAGGAACACTGCAAGGGCTCTTTAGCACTGGCTACAGTGCACCACGTGAGGTTCACTGACGGCACTACTCCTGATAACATATTAAAATGACAGCAATAAATTCTCGCTCCTCTACAAATTGCACCCCGTAGGAGGGTAGTGCCATCAGTGCACCTCATGCGGTGTACTGTAAGCATTACTTAAGGGTCTCGCAGCATTCCTTCGGTCCAAAGCTGCAACCCATTAAATTTCTTTTACTGTACTTCCGTTCATATTCTCTTTCTTCCATCTTGCTAGCCACCTTCTCCTAACACTTGATTCACAGTGCAACTGCTTTGAGGTTTTCCTCCTGTTACACCTTCAAACCTTTTGCTGTCAGTTTCTGTTTCAGCGCTGAATGACCTCTTACGTCCCACCCGCTGACCTCTGGCCTAAATTCTGTATTGCATTCCATTCTACAGAATGGTACTAAACCACTTTATCAAAGTAATTTGCGAACCAGCAACCCCCAATTACTCGTTTGCTTAAAGTGCGTGAAAGTATGTGAAGGTATTTGCTCAGATATGCTTTGCATGAGAGTTATAAGAAAAGCAAGGCGTGATCCGACCTTCAGCTTACTTCGGGGTGCGTGCTTGAAATCTACGGTCGAATAGATCCTTGTTCCACCAAGGAAAATTAAAATAAATGCGTTATATTTTATTAGAAATAGTTGCTCTGTGTTGTTTAACGCGACTATTTTTTTATTTTTTACATTTTCATTCTGAATAAATTAGTCATAAATATCCCATTCTAAAATTCGCGTATCTTTAACTCACCTTTTTCAGACATTGTTAGACTCTTCCATAGACCTTTCCTACCCCCCAACAACAACAACAACAGCAAAGTAGCGTGTAAGCTTACTCCCCGAGTAAGGGAAAAAAAAAAGGAACTCTTGTCAGCAAAGTAACAGGAGCGTCAGTTAGCTGTCGTGTTTCTTTTGGCCGGAAGCATAATATTCTCGCCTCTTCAGAATTGGCTGAGTGTTTACGCTGTGTTATTGAGTTCCTCCTCCTCTCTGTTGGGATGTTTGAATATTTTATTAGGGTGCTTGTGTGGATTTTTTGTGCTCTTATTTTTTTATTATTTTGCCTGTGGAGTCACGCGACCTGTGTTTGCTATTTTGAAGAGGTCTAATGCGCTTCTTTCACTCTGTGTGTGTGTATATATATATATATATATATATATATATATATATATATATATATATATATATATATAGTATATATATATATATATATATATATATATATATATATATGTATGTATATACATATACGTACATATATGTAAAATAGATATTATATATATTATATATATATATATATATATATATATATTTATTATTATAGCTAAGGCTATATATACTTATATACAATATGTCTCTAAATATATGCAAACATATATGTATGTATGCGTTTCGATATATATATATATTGTATATACATATATTTTTATATATGTATACGAATGAATTTTTATCACATCACCGTGATTCGTATACATGCATTCAGGTATAAATGTCATTTAATATCCAATTCGCTCTACCTCGGATTAATATATTTACATATATGTTAACCGAAGGGGAATTTTTTAGCTGATAATAATTTCGTCCTCTCGTGGGTTCGAACCAGCGATAACGACTTAGGATTATGGCTAGTGATTTAGAAGGGATTACACAAGGAGTGTGCAAAATCCATGGATGTCATGACCAGATAGTGAAATCAGTTGAATGGTGAGCTGAAACTTGCTAAACTTGCTTGCTATAGGCGACAATCAAGGTATATAAGAAGTTGGGTGGGTAGTTCAGAATAGTTAAGAATTAAGTTATAGTCTTCATATTCCATTTATATCAGTTTTGTCATAAACAGCAATGTTATGTAATGTAATATTTAGTCATCTGTCTCATCTTCATCCTTATACATCTACTCCGAGGTGATAAAGTAGATCCACATCAACCGTGCATCTGATGTCTAGGCCAGTCCCTTACGACGCTCCTGATTAGCTGTTGTTAAGCCAATCACAGGGCGGGAAACTCTCAGTCTCTCAAGAGTGTTCACATAGGCAGGCTGTATGTTCCACCTCCCCTGAGGGTTACTTTTGGAAGACGTGAATCTACTATAGTACTAGAGATGGCGGAAGCTCAATGTGACGCTGTGTTTAGTACTAGCTCGTCTGGGATCAAAGATATCATTTATTAATATAGTTCGTCGACCACACAATACAGATACGGGTGTATATAATACTTTGAACCCTGAGTGGCTAGTACTAAACACGGTGTCTCATTGAGCGTCTACCATGTTTAGTACCAGCAGTTTGGAGGTGGCGCGTCGATAACAAGCCAAAGTACCGCCTGAGATTCTACTTTATATTTGGGAAATCTTGTGATTGTTAAGCAAATAAGCTCTTGGAGAATGAAGAAATCACTTCAAGTTAACATGGATTACAAAATATGAGATGTTGTGAGAGTCTGACCGGGTGGCTGACCAGTGTATGTAAGGGAAAGACCTAAAGGAATATTTATGCCTTTATGGGAATCAAGATGATGGCTATCAAAAGAAGAATAAATTACTTTAAACAGTCACCCCATTGCAGACCAACTACGATATATTAAACAGGAAACACGAGTATATAATTCACCAAAAACAATATCTAAAGACATCTACAATGGAGGAAAATTTATTGCTCACTATTTTATCCACAAAAGATGACAAAGTACAATAATATGCAATGTAACACTACAATAATACAATTCTCCTTGCATTTTAATAATTCACTTACATTTTTATCTATTAATTTTTTAATTGGTTAATTTACAATCTTTTTTATAAGAGATCTCTTCTTTCTAATGAAGACCATATTCGATGGAAGCTTGAATTTCAAGTAAATGACACCTTTGGTGGGCTTGTTCCATATGGATAGGGTTCATCCTCTGAATAATATAATATTGATAATATCAAATTCGCATCATTATGATGGCATTTTTAGCCTAAAATTCACATTGGGCCCCTACAAGGAGCCTCAGACGGCTGACTGACTGGCTTATATACTTATAGTTCCCCGTACTCTCTCTCCTAGACCTCGCACGCATGATGGCGAGAATGTGTATAAATATGGAGGCTTGGTCGACGCGCCTCTATATCTGAGGGGGATAATGAACTCCCGTACTCGTGTCAGAATGACACGACCCACATCGGTGGCAGAAGTGGCCAGGTCTATCTATAGCCGTCGCCAAGGTCTGAGGTTTTTCGTTCGCAGACACAACATATGATGATGATGAAGCTTACTCCTCTAGAGACGATGGAATGAGGAGTGAGGACGCCGTAGAAAACGGGAAGAAGAAGAAGAAGAAGAAGGAGTATAAACATTTACGGCACAATGGCTGAATATGATATCCCCGTTTAACAAAGACAAAATTAATGTGCATCGTATTTAACGTATTACACAACTACTGCATCTCATAAACATCGTCGATTGATCTTATAAGGACGCCAAATTCGATTACCGTGACGTGTTTGTAGACTACAAAACAGAGGTGGTTTAAATATAGTACACTTCAATCCCCCAAACACATACACACACAGACAAACTTGAATCTGGTCTTGATATCAGTATTAGTCTACGCACTAATCACGACGCTTTATCTATGCATCTTCATAAAGGAAATGTTGATTAAATCTCTCTCTCTCGTAAGTAAGTAAGTAAGCCTACGTTAGACAAACCTAGACCCAACCCTTACCTTCTCACCAAGAATAGATTCAGTTTAAAAACTGAGGAAGTAAATAATAATCATATATTTTTTTTAATTAAATTTAATTTTTGTAATGAATTAATGCAAGACCGTTAAACGTCTATTCTCAGCCAATTAGATCTCGACCTTGAAGTTCGGGAATCTAATTATTTCATCAGGAATCAAGGAACCGAGTTGACCAAGATTCTCTCTCTGTGTGAAGTCAGTTGCTGAGGGCATTATTATTATTATTATTATTATTATTATTATTATTATTATTATTATTATTATTATTATTATTATTATTATTATTATTATTATTATTATTATGTAGATATAAGTAAAAGGCTAGATGAGCAGTTAATGAAAACATTTATGGAGCATGATTTTTTCTAACTATATAAATTCTATATATCACCCCATTTTCACCAGTCCTGGTAAGAGAAGACAGGCTCTCTTAGTCTCTGTTGGTTGGGCAGAGTCTAGAGGTGCCACATTAGGCCTCTTGCCACCCTTTAAACACCATCCCACTCTTACACGGACTGTCTTGGAGCGAGAATCCTTGCTGGCACAAATTTAAGCTGTCTGCACACGAGACACTTTTAGTGGAAAATGCTGAGCCATTTTGAGGTTAGCTACGTAGTGGCCAGCTTATATCATATCAGCTTGTACAGTGGATGGTCAAATAACAGCCACTTCGTATAGACTCTTTCAGTTTCGTCCACTTTTTATCTGCTATACTGCCGTGACTAAAAAAAAAATGGAAACATGAACTTGTAAGGAAGACCGCAGACGAGCCACTAAAAGTGGGCGACACTAAAAGAGTAGATACAAAGTGGATACGAAGTCTATTCTTTAGCCACACCACAGTACAAGCTGATATCATCAGTTGTAGTGGCCAACCACTTTCCACTAAAAGTGTCTCGTGTGCGAGCAGCTCTAGGGAAGCAAGTGGTCTAGATTTAAAGATTGTTTTCAAAGATGTCTTTGTAATTCTCTTCTCTCCCAACAGGTGGCGTGGATGAACAAGGACACCAACACCGTCATATCCCTAGGGGAGACCGTCATCACGATGGACACTCGCATATCGGTCCAGAGGGAGCAGAGGTCGACTTGGATACTGACGATCAAGAACGTAACGGTCCGTGACCACGGGTACTACACGTGCAACATTAATACCCAGCCCCCGACGTCTATACAGGGGTTCTTAAAAGTCGTAGGTAAGCAATAATGAAAGATTAAGACTACTCAGTCACCAAATTCTTTATAAATGAAAGATAGATTACGTCACCAATTTCCTTAAAAGTCTAAGTAAGGATAAGGGACAGACTCAGTCACCAATTTCCTTCCTAACCTGACGGCAGGGAACACGAATACCCAAAATATAAAGTAAACGTGAAAGACATATTTTATCCTCAGAGTTACTCTGAACCACTACTTAACCAGCGGGTTTTTGCATTCTTTAAAAGGGCGTTTTATGACATCTATGATTGATATCCGGTTGTAATGCCTCTCCCATATCATCAATTGTATCTGTTGCAACATCAAATTAGTCCAAAAGTCTGTTATTAATTTCTGTTCTACTAATACATCATCTTTAGGTCAAGTTCTTCCAGAATCTGTTTTTTCAATGGATATATTACACATTAGAAGTCCCGTAACCAATCTGTATACATCGAAATGAAAAGTATTAATGTACCATGTTTATAGAGAATGCTGACTATATCACCACTGCCTGTGCATATTAATCAATATAATTTTTTTTCTCTTTTCGCTTACTCGGGCAGTAAGCCTACAACGACTTTGTTGTTGTTGTTTTTCTTCTTACTGTTGCTGTTCTGGTTGTGGGGTTAGGAAAGGTCTAAGGAAGAACCTAAAAAGATCTGAAAAAGGTGTTTCGCCTTGGATTACAGGTGCAGGAATTTTAGGATAGGATATTCAGGATTTATTCATTAGAATGAAAATGTAAAAACTAAATAATGTTCATAATAAACAGCAAATCGCAATTACCTCTATTAAATATGGCGTGTTTATTTTACTTTTCGTTGGTGAAACAAGGCTCTATGTGACCGTAGATTGTAGCACGTTTTAATTTACGTTAAAAGCTAGGAATATAATGTTTACATCTTATGCCTGAGGGGAAGATCTTGCATGCGTCCCGAGTAAGCTGGAGGTCAGATCACACCTTGTTTTCTATTTTCGGATATATCTTTATATTGTTGAAATCGGAGATGGACCCCCACTGAAATTAAACGGACCAATTTATGTACGTGGGATGAGGGTTCTCGAGTACCGGTTTGACTATATTGGTAGACCATCGTGAAATATGGAGAGAGAGAGAGAGAGAGGAGCGTCTGCGAGCAAGCAGGGCGTAAGTACCGCCGTTTGCAAGGTACACAGCAGAAAGAATGAAGTTTTAAATCATAAAAGTTATGAACTACTGGAATGGCTCGAGATATGAACACAGGGTTTGTGTTCCATTGTTCCAGACTTTAAAAAGATGGCGTTCCTTGGAGAGAGAGAGAGAGAGTCTAGACACTTTTAGCCTTAGGAGTTACGAAAGGAACTGCAAAGAACTGGTATTTTGTCTCATTCTTTATCCTGTGTCCTATAGACACCTAGACTAAGTAAGTGCATCGGAATTGCCGATCCAGTCGGCCTCTGAATTTAGAAAATACTCTTCTTCAGCGACCAAGTGAAATGAGAGGGAGTTGAAGTGGTTGGACAGCTTAAAAAAATCCAAAAAAATAAAGAGATTTATTACAAGTTTAGTCTAAAGACGGAACTGGGACACAAGTCACACAACCCCACAGATGTGATAAGACGAAACAGTCAGAGAGGTTGGACAGGAAGGTAGCAGAAAGGAAGAAACAACCTTTTGTCCTTAAAATAAACATCCCTAGGAAAAAGGGGGAAGGGGGTAGTGCCGTCAGTGCACCACATGTGATGCACTGTGGGCATTACTAAATGCTACACCCACTTTTTAACTTTTTATTTGACCTTATATCCTTCTTCCTTTCTTCAAATTTGCTGTTCAACCTCTCTAGTACTTCTTATGAATGTTGTTATTATTATTATTATTATTATTATTATTATTATTATTATTATTATTATTATTATTGAGAAGATGAACCGCTATTCATATGGAACAAGCCCACCTAAGGAACCACTGTCTTGAAATTAAAGCTTCCAAAGAATATTATGGTGTTCATTCGACAGAAGTAACAGGAAATACCAAACAAATTAGCAAATTAATAAACAAATAGATAAAAAACCGCAAGCAAACTATTCAAATGCAAGAACAGCAAAAGTCCGCATTCAACAGAACACCCATTTCCCACCGGAATTCAAAACCATGGCGAGAGGAATAGTACTAACCGGTTTAACGATATCAAACCAAGAACCAAAACCATGTTCCTAAAACCAACAACTCAAACATGGGTTACGTAAACCTAATCAATTATTTGTAGGGAGTAAAGTTCAGCTAATCATAAATTCTCTCTCTCTCGCTCTCTCTCACTGACTGCACGTTACGCATCCTACTTTTCAGGATAATCACTAGGCCGATATGATAGGGCGCTTGGAAGGAATACGTTCAAAGACTTTAGGTTATTTCAAAGGTTTTAAGACTAAATTGACGATCAAAATATTTTCTAAAATGTTGATTCTGGTAACAATCTCTCGCTCTCTCATACTTACTGCTGGTTACGTATCCTACGGCTCAGGCTATTCACTAGGCCGATATGATTAAGGCGCTTTGAAGGAATACGGTCTAAGACACTTATGGTGATTTCAAAAGTGTTGAGAATAAATTTACAATGATAAACTTTTCTAAAATCTTGATTCTTTTTAAGTCTCGGACATTTTCAAGTGTTTAAATTATATGAATCGCTCTGATAGCGCTAAAGTATCTGACATTTTTCAGGTGTTTTAATAACTCTGGACTTTATTTTGATAATATCCTGTGGATAGGAACCTGACATCAGATCTATATATGTGTAATATATTTCTTTATATTCTCCTGACTACAAGCGCCCTTGTGCCCTAATGAGGTCCTGTATATTATTCAGACGACTGCTTTCGACGTTCTTATGAATATACGTGGAAAAAGAAAGAAATTTCATTTTCCAGATCGTAATGTTCTTTCATTAGGTAAAATCTGTTAAGTTATTCCCCTCATGGAGTTTTTATTTTTTATTTTTAGGTACAGTTGGGCCTTACGCCAGCACCCTTTTCCTTTCTTGCTTCTGAAGCAATCTTAAAATCCAGTTACCGAAAAAAGCGTTTCCTAGGATCTTGTAGTGTCTCAACACCGAGATTTTGACGAAGAATTTCTTCTTCTCCATTTTTTTCGTCGTCGTCTTCTTCTTCTTATTCTGTTCTGACGCGAAATTGGTCACGCATATTCGTGAAAGCACTGTCACGTAAGCTCTAACAAGGGGGGAGGGGCATTCCATTTGGCACCCCCTGTTTCGGTTACATGGTACGAGGATTGTTGGCACGATGCCAATAATATAAAATAATATATATAATAATAATAAATTGCTTGCGTGAGGAAGCCGCCGGCTCCAGCGAACTCACTCCATAATTACTAATAGCCTGTCACACCCTTCTGGTTTCTGATCAGTCTCTCCTCTTTCTTTCTTTTTTTTTTCCATGTCACTGCAGAGCCGCCCGTATTGGAGGACGGAGACGAGGAGGTGTGGGTGCTGGAGGGAATGTCAGCCCACCTGAGCTGCTCAGCCCACGCGACGCCCACGCCGACGTACAAATGGATCAGAGAGGACTACAACACCATAAGGATAAATTCATCCACGTTTGGTAAGGAAGTAGTAGGCCTATCGATCGGCCTCCCGAATGCTGGGAAGTCATCGGCCTAAATATTAGAGGATGGGGCGATAATGGAAGGGGAAATATACAGGAAGGGGTTTAATGGGATGGAAAAACGAGGGGATTTATTGATTGGTTTAGCCACTGATGGAGAGAGGACGGTTTCTGGCAAGAGTCTTGGTTGTCTATAAAACTTGGTTTAGGGTTTGGTATAATTTGGCAGGAAAACAGTCATTTGTTTAAGTTTTTTTTTTCTCAATTGATTCTTATCCTTTGGGGTGCAAGTAATCAGTTTTTGCCAGATGTGATGTTCCTACCGTAATGGCTGCCAGCCATGTGTACTTTGCAACAAATTCACTTAGAAAGATTATTTTGGTTTTCGGGTATGAGGAATTCGATGGAACCAAAATAAAAAGCATAGAATAACTTTTTATGCTGCAATTCGCCATAAGGTTTACATTTATTTGTGCAAATTTTACATATTTCTGGCAAAAAGATATATTTGTAGCAAATATGATTTAATATTTTCTTGTCATTCTCGCAGAGCACACCAAAAGTAATTTCCAGCGGAGTTGGACTTTTTTTTTTTTTTTAATTACAAATGATCTTATACCCAATGAGAATGGAAGTCAGAGAATCCTCATTCAGTTTTGGTGAAATTTTGGTGTATAAATGGTCTCCGTACACCAAGCTTGCTTTAATGATAGACAGTATGCGATCACTTCCAAGCTTGCTTTCTTGGCAGGGTCTCTTGGATTTATTAGTCTTCAGCATAGTGGAACTCAAAAACACAGAGCTTTTTTTCTTCTTCATTATGACTGTTCTTTATGCTCGTCAAGTATCTGAAAATAAACTGGGTGTTATATAATTTGCCAGATTATATTTAGAGGTAAAAAGCATTGAAAATTCTACCATTTTACAGATCAATCCACTAGGCAGATAAAGCTACATATATATCTTCGTGCCAGAAATATGTAATATTTGCACAAATAAATGTAAACCTTATGGCGAATTGCACATAAAAAGTTATTCTATGTTATCTATTTTGGTGCCATTGGATTCCTCATACCCTAAAACATAGATCTAGACACCAAAATAATCTAAGTGAATTTGTTGCGAAGTACACATGGCCGTCAGCCATTACGGTCGCCATTTTGAATTGTTCTGAATGCCCAACAGTGGGAACAACACATCCGGCGAAAATTGATCACTTGCACCCAAATGATAAGAATCAGGTGAGTATAACACTTTAACAAACATTCAGGGGTTATGTCCAATTTCTGCTGGACTAGTAGTGGTAACAGTGAATGTCTGCCAGGTTTAAAGGTCCACAAAACCCAGAATGTTCACTGGATTACGAAAACTGTATCGCAGTTTCAATCATTTCAGTCTTAATGGCAGATGGCGCCCTTTACAAAGTCGTACAAATAATTAATTTTTTAACGTCTTTTGACATTTCCTTGATATTTAGTAGTTCACGGGGGAATCCATTATTATTATTATTATTATTATTATTATTATTATTATTATTATTATTATTATTATTATTATTATCAATATTTATAATTGATCCTCATCCATTATTTTGAACAAGCACACAGGGGGCCATTGCCTTATTCAATTATTATTATTATTATCAATTATTATTGTTATTATTATTAGTATTATTATTATTATTATTATTATTATATTATTATTTTTTATTTTTTTTATTTTTTTGCTCTATCACAGTCCTCCAATTCTACTGGGTGGTATTTATAGTGTGGGGTTCCGGGTTGCATCCTGCTTCCTTAGGAGTCCATCACTTTTCTTACTATGTGCGCCGTTTCTAGGATCACACTCTTCTGCATGAGTCCTGGAGCTACTTCAGCCTCTAGTTTTTCTAGATTCCTTTTCAGGGATCTTGGGATCGTGCCTAGTGCTCCTATGATTATGGGTACGATTTCCACTGGCATATCCCATATCCTTCTTATTTCTATTTTCAGATCTTGATACTTATCCATTTTTTCCCTCTCTTTCTCTTCAACTCTGGTGTCCCATGGTATTGCGACATCAATGAGTGATACTTTCTTCTTGACTTTGTCAATCAACGTCATGTCTGGTCTGTTTGCACATATCACCCTATCATTTCTGATACCATAGTCCCAGAGGATCTTGCCTGATCGTTTCTATCACTCCCTCAGGTTGGTGCTCGTAGCTCTTATTACCGCAAGGTAGCTGATGTTTCTTGCACAGGCTCCAGTGGAGGGCTTTTGCCACTGAATCATGTCTCATTTTGTACTGGTTCTGTGCAAGTGCCGGGCATTCGCTTGCTATGTGGTTTATGGTTTCATTTTTTCGTATTGCACTTCCTACATATGGGAGAGATGTTACTTCCGTCTATCGTTCTTTGAACATATCTGGTTCTTAGGGCCTGATCTTGTGCCGCTGTTATCATCCTTCAGTTTCCTTCTTTAGCTCTCCCCTCTGTAGCCAATTGCCATGTGTCATCGCTGGCTAGTTCTTTAGTCTGTCTCATGTATTGTCCGTGCATTGGTTTGTTGTGCCAGTCCTCTGTTCTGTCTGTCTTTCTCCTGTCCTGTGTATATTTCTGGGTCTTCGTCTACTTTTATTAGTTGCCTTCTTCCAATGCCACTTCTTTAGCCACTCGTCTTCACTGGTTTTTCAGATATTATTGCCCCAAGTGCTCTGTTTCTCGACTGTTTACGCCAGTCCTCTATGCTTAGTAATCCTCTCCCTCCTTCCTTTCATGTTATGTATAGTCTGTCCGTATTTGCTCTTGGGTGTAGTGCTTTGTGTATTGTCATATGTTTCCTGGTTTTCTGATCTATGCTGCGGAGTTCTGCCTTCGTCCATTCCACTATTCCTGTGCTGTATCTGATTACTGGCACTGCCCATGTGTTTATGGCTTTTATCATATTTCCGGCGTTGAGTTTTGACTTGGTATCGCCTTGAGTCTCTGCATATATTCTTTCCTGATCGTGTCCTTCATCTCTTGGTGTTTTATATCCCTCCTTCCATTATTACCAGGTATTTGTATCCTGTCTCATCTATGTGTTTGATGTTGCTCCCATCTGGTAGCTTTATCCCTTCAGTTCTTGTTACTTTACCTTTTTGTATGTTGACTAAGGCGCAAAATAATAATAATAATAATTATTATTATTATCAATATTCATAATTTGAACTCTATCCATATTGAACAAGCCCACAGGGGGCCATTGACTTAAAATTCAATTATTATTATTATTATCAATATTGTTATTATTATCATTATATTCATAGATGAACTCATCCATATGGAACAAACCCACTACAGGAGACACTGACTTAAAAATTCAAGGTTCATATATATATATATATATATATATATATATATATATATATATATATATATATATATATATATATATATGTAGTATATGCACAAATTAATGGACAGATAGATGAAATGTAAGAAAATTATTCAAAGTAAGGCGAATTGCTTTAGATGAAATATCCTAAAACAATAACAGTCCCCAACCCACCCAACTGACATTTTCTTCTTCCCATTCTCACAGTATCAAGCTGGATAGGCCGCAACCTCACCTTGCACCACTCCAACCACAGGAGCGCCGGGGGTTACCTCTGCATCGCCAGCAACGGCTATCCGCCGTCTGTCAGCAAGCGAGTTCTATTACACGTCTACTTCGCCCCCCTCCTCAGGGGCCCTGGCATGGAGGTGAGGGCCCACGTGGGTCACAGCGTCAGTCTGACCTGTCTCTACGCCGCCTACCCTTCGCCCACGGTCGTCTGGGTCAGGGAGAACGAGAACGAGGTGCTACAACTGACAGAGGAGTATTACACGATCACTCCACAAGATGGACACCCACCTTATACGTGAGTCATAAGCGAAGACTGAATGAGTCGCGTTCTTTTCTTGATGTGAATCTTGGTATATTGCTAAGGATACACTAGAAATCCTTAAGGCTTAGTAGCCATTTTGCTTGGTGAGACATTCCTGTGCACAGTCTGATTAATCAACAGATATCACGCATTTAACATACATCTAGAATTTGAGAAGTATCTAGAAGTGTTCGTGAACAGTCGGTGATAAGATTAGTGTGAAAATAGTAGGATAAAGGATCTACTAAGTTAGTTTATCGAGTGAAATACTGTAAATCAGATCAAGATGGCCGTAAGTTCCAACTGTGGTAAGAAATGGCAAAATTTAGCGTGTTTAGCAGATTCGCAATACGATGAGGTAGCAGGAAGGGAGCTGGCATTTCTCATCTATGAGATCAACAACAGCCCTAACCAAAAAGATACAAAAGCATTCATAGATATATTAGAAGGATATGATCCTTCAAACTGGAACAAATCAACAGAAAACATCTTGAAAATAATTGAAGAAGTTCCAAATAAAATCCAAGTGGTCAACAGACTCATAAAGAAAATATACATGAATCAACATATTCTGACAAAGAAAATGAATAAGGTGAACATTGTGAATATCCTAATTGATGCAATAGGAAAAAGAATGCCAAAAGCATGCAAACTGTGTAAGGTGTGGTATAGTATAGTTAATCCACAAAACCTGATCAGAAAATGTTCTACATGCAACATTCTGACGCATCCGCAATGTGCTGAAGTAATGCAAGATATGAGAAAAGATACCAGAATATTTTGCTCAACATGTCTATCATGGATAGACAATGTATTATCAAGACTGAAATGTACAAATAGTTGAGGATGAAGAGAGGAAGAGGAGAAGAAGAAGAGGAAAACGGAAGAGAAGTAAACAAAACTGAAATGACAGAAAAAAATAAGGAAAACAAAGTATGGATGCAGAGATACACATTGATACTACATATGAGGCAATCAAGCAGCATACATATGAAGAAATAAATTACGACATGACAACACAGATTCGGAGAAAGATGTTACTACAAAACATCCTAAGATATGTCACAACTATGAAATATATGGTAAATGTGCATACCTAGACGGCTATGGGGATGATTGCAGTGATCTACATCCAAAAAACATGCAAAACCTAAAAGAAGGAAAAGGATGTAAGTTCGACAAAAAATGTAAATATATGCACCCTGTAGCCATGAATCAAATCAATTAAATAATCAATCAAATAATGAAATCCAAAATAAGAAAGAAACAATAAATGAGAGGAACAAAGAATATCAGGTGAAAGAAAAAAAACCAGCCATCACCGCGATATGCAGTGTCAGCAAAATATTTCCAAGCATCAGCTCCAAGATACAACTCAAGAGATAAGAACCTGTATTATGATGCAGAGGATATTGCAGATACGGAGAAAATTGCAGATTCAGACACAAAATGAATAATTATGAAGGGAAAGATCAAATATTATGGAAAAGTTGGATTTTTTAATGTCAGAATTTCTGGAAATGAAGAAAAGAACAACATATAAGAACAGGAAAGAGACATGGGAAAATCCTTACATATTAAATGAAGGAGAAAACACGCAAACCTTCATAGTGATGAATGCGCAGGGTTAGTTACGAGTAACTCAAAAGAAAAATAGAGTACTTAGAAGAACTAACTCAAATTGAAAAGAAAATAGATATAATGAATATAAGTGAAACATGGTATTCCCAAGAGACTGGGAATGACGATCAAATAAAAGGGTTCCAAACTTATAGATCAGATAGAAAAAATAGGAATCAAGGGGGAACCGCAATATATGGGAAAGACAAAAAACAAGGAAAAATATATGAGAAATATAGTAACTCAGAATGTGACCTAATAGCGGTAGAATTTGAATCTGAAAAATTAATGCACATAGTAATATATAGACCCCGTAATACTAAAGAGTTTGACATAATAATAGAAAAATTGGATGATATATGTAGAAATCACAAGGACTGGACTATTCTCCTATCTGGAGACTTCAACTTTCCTTTTGTAGACTGGAAAGAACGAATAAGAGATTGTGGTTGTATTTATACATATAAAAAAGAGAGTAATAGTAGTGTAGAAGATAAGAGGCAATTCGAAAAGCTATTAGATATGCTACTAGAATATAACATTCAACAAATAAATCACCTGCCAACAAGAAAGGAAAATACTTTTGACCTAGTATTTGTGAATGATGAGAATTATGTTAAAGAAATAATCATTTATAATGCGAGTATTTCAGACCATAATGTCATAGAATTAACAGTCCATTCCAAAGCAAGTGAAAACAGAGATAAGCAAGAAAGAAAAACGTGGGAAGGATATGGAAAATACAACCTCTACAGTAAAAATATAAATGGTCAGAAAATAAATGAAGAATTAAACAAAGATTGGGATAACATTTTCGTAAGTGATAACATAAGGGTAAATACGGAGATATTATATATTAGAGAAAATAGTGGATAAATATATACCGAAGAAGAAAAGTAAACATCAGTCATGCATACCAAGAGACAGAAGGATCTTGTTCCAGAAAATCAGAAAGTGGAAAAAGGTCTTGCAAAAGAAAAAAATGCGTGGAAAGTTATAGAACTAAAAGTAAGATAGAAAATGCAGAACAAAAAGATTATACAATCAAAAGAAAATGAAAAATGGGACTTGGAAGAAAAAACCCTAATAAATATCAAGCAAAACCCCAAAACTATTATACTCGTACGCAAAAAAGATGAATAAAAGAAGAATAGAAATAGGCCCCTCTAAGAATTGGAGGGAGATTAACGAATGAAAAAAGGAAATATGCAACATATTGGCAGAACGATATAAGAGAGAATTCACCCTAGAATGATAATGAAGATAATGATATAGAAGTAAGGGACGAAAATGGTGAATATATTTAGCTGACATAGATATTAATGAAGCTGATATGGGCAGGCTATTAATGAAATTAAAAAGGGAGCTGCTGCAGGCCTGACAGTGTCCCTGCTATTTTGTTAAAGAAAGTAGTTCATTCTATTGCAAAGCCACTTGCAATATTATTAAGACAAAGTGTGGATACAGACAAGATTTATGATGAGCACAAATTAGCATATATTACCCCTACTTTCAAAAGTGGATCAAGACTAGAGGGAAGTAATTATAGGCCTGTGAGTCTAACATCACATATTATGAAAGTGTATGAAAGGGTAATGAAGAAAAATATTATGAAACGTTATAAAAAATTGTTAATATATGACAACATGGTTTCGTATCTGGGAAAAGTACAAACCCAACTGTTAGTCCACCGTGAGAACATATACAAAAATATGAAAAGCGGAAATGAAACAGATGTGGTTTATCTAGACTTTGCAAAAGCTTTTGACAAGGTAGACCATAATATATTAGCGAAGAAAATTAGAAAACACAATATCGTGGATAAAGTAGGAAGATGGTTAAAAGAATTTTTACACAACAGAAAACAGATAATTATTGCAAACGATGAGAAATCGGATGAAGCTAAGGTAATATCCGGTATGCCACAAGGTACGGTGTTAGCTGCATTACTGTTTGTTATTATGATTGCAGACATAGACAGTAATGTAAGGACTCGGTAGTGAGTAGTTTTCGCCGATGACACAAAAATAAGTAGAGAAATTACTTGTGATGAGATAGGAACACGCTACAAAGAGACCTTAACAAAGTATATGATTGGGCAGAGGTAAAATAGGATGGTATTTAACTCTGATAAATTTGAATCAATAAATTATGGAGACAGAGAAGGAAAGCTATATGCATATAGGGGACCTAATAAGAGAACAATCACAAATAAGGAAGCAGTTAAAGACCTTGGTGTGATGATGAATAGGAACATGTTATGCAATGATCAAATAGCAATTCTATTGGCTAAAATGTAAGGAAAAATGGGAATGTTTTGTTACGGCACTTCAAAACAAGAAAAGCTGAACACATGATTAATGCTTTATAAAACATATGTTTGTAGTCCACTTGAATATTGCAATATGATATGGTACCCACACTATCAAATGGATATTGCACAAATAGAGAGTGTACAAAGGTCCTTTACAGCTAGAATAGAAGTTAAGGACCTTGACTACTGGGAAAGACTACAATCCTTAAATTTATATAGTCTAGAAAGGAGAAGAGAACGCTACATGATAATTCAGGCATGGAAACAGATAGAAGGAATAGCCGAAAACATCATGGAGCTAAAAATATCAGAAAGAGCAAGCAGAGGTAGATTAATAGTGCCCAAAACTATACCAGGAAAAATAAGGAAAGCACACAGGAAATTAATCCACTACGCACCAGCATCGATAATGCAGTGTCTATTCAATGCATTGCCAGCTCATCTGAGGAATATATCAGGAGTGAGTGTAGATGTGTTTAAGAATAAGCTCGTCAAATATCTAAGCTGCATCCCAGACCATCCAAGATTGGAAGATGCAAAATATACCGGAAGATGTACTAGCAACTCTCTGCTAGACATTAGAGGTGCCTCACACTGTGGGACCTGGGGCAACCCGAACAAGATGTAAGGTCTGTAAGGTAAGGATAGCAGTGCACCTCAAACGGTCCACTGCAGTGGTTACTTGAGGGTTTTTACGGCGTCCCTTCGATCCCTAGTGCTACCCTTTGTTCTTCTTACTGTACCTCTCTTCACATCATCTCTCCTCCATTTTACCTTCCCCAGCCCTTTCCCAACAATATATTCAACATTATTTTCGTCGCTGAATGACCTCGTACGTCCCAGCGCTTGGTCTAAGGCCTGAATTCTATATTCCAGGCCAATCCTTGAGCTTTACAAGGACTACTGTCCTCATCCTCAGTGTATCTTTAGCGATAAATCGAGATATGCACTCAAGAAAAAACATTATGTTAAATGATAAAACAGCAAGTGGGAGTTTATATATTTTCTTTTTAACTAAACAATGTTTAAACTGATTTGGACAAAACTTGGAAAAACATTCCTCAAATGATTCCATCCTTAATGGTAAAGTGAAGAATTGATCATTCATAGTCATGGAAGCCCTATTATTTATTCTTGCCACTGAAAGACAGTGGGTGCTTCTTAGTATTTTCCAGAGGCAATGTGCATAATACTAGGTTTATACCCAAGTACGTACCAATCTTGTGGTTTGGTGTATGTATGCTCTCTATTAGGTGCTGTTGTTTTCTAAATTTTGTAGCATTATATTGGAGTGACGCTGCCAAAATTCTTTTCCTGCGATGTAGTTTTGTTGTAATGAAAACAACTAAATGAGAATAAGCTTCAGCCCTCAGGTAGTTTGATGTCTC
Source organism: Macrobrachium nipponense (assembly GCF_015104395.2). NCBI lineage: Eukaryota > Metazoa > Arthropoda > Malacostraca > Decapoda > Palaemonidae > Macrobrachium > Macrobrachium nipponense. The sequence goes on along the minus strand of NC_061095.1, from coordinate 49,106,703 downwards.
ATCGAAGTTATCTTATAGTTACAAGGACACAATATTACAGGCAACACCATAGCAAGAATTTTTTCTCTTGGAAGTTGGTGTCTTGTGTGTGCTTGCCCACTGCCAGCTCAAGCAACCCTTCACGTGATGTGTATGAATAATAACTTAGTGGCAGGAATTTCTGGCATGTCATTGGCAATGCTGTATGCTTGTAACTACTATTTATGTTTCTCAGGTTCAAGTTCAAAGCCCTTGATGGCTGAAAATTAAAGAGCAAACGTCTGTACTTTCAAATACTTGCTTGTTAAATTAATATTGATTACAGATTTAGAGATAAGGGTAGTTTTACTTCCTGCTCTTCACATGGATTCTTGATGAACCTTAGCACTGACCTGACTTTCTTTTCTCAGCCATAACATGACGCTCCATCTGCGTAAGCTGGTCCATTCAGACTTTGGAAGGTATACCTGCATCGTCACAAACTCTCAGGGAGAAGCCAGTTACACCACTGTGCTAAGAGGTAGGTAGTGAGCAGAGTGGTTAAGATAAAAGCT
>NC_061095.1:49042229-49105670 GCF_015104395.2 Macrobrachium nipponense | reverse complement strand
AGAAGAGTAGAATTTAGCCCAAAGACAAGAAAGCTGGTACGTATGAGGCGCATTCAGCGTTGAAATGGAAATGAGAGTAAAAAGATTTAAAAGATGTAACAGGAGGAAACCTCGCAGTTGCACTATGAATCACTGGTTAGGAGAGGGTTGAGGAATGTAAGATGGAAGAAACAGAATATGAATGGAGAATACAGTAAAAGGGATGAAAGGGGTTGCAGCTAGGGGCCGAAGGGACGCTGGAAAGAACCTTAAGTAATGCCTACAGTGCACCGCATGAGGTGCACTATCAGCACTGCTCTCCTACGGGGCGAATTGGTGGATGCCAGGCTTCCAAATTTGTCAGATATGTAGCCAATGCATATAGGCGTTCTTTAACAATTCAACATCCTTTCCACCCTTTCGACATGCAACTCGTACTACACAGTCCTCCGTAGCGGGGTTAGTGCCGTCAGTGTACCTCATGAGGGACACTTTAGGCATTACTTCAGCATTTTTGCAGCATACCCTTCTGCACGTAGCTGCAGCCCCTTTCATTCCTTTACTGTATTCCATTCATATTCTCTTTTTTCATACCTGCCCACCCTATCCTAACAATAGATTCATGGTGCAACTGAGGTTTTCCTCCTATTGCACCTTTAAAGACTTTCTTAACCTTCAATTTCCCTTACAGCGCTGAATGACCTCACAGTCCCAGCACTTGGTATTTGGCTTAAATTCTTTATTCTATTCTGCAACTACATTTTATTTTCATAAAAACATTTTTTATCTGTTGAGATTTTAAAAATATTTAGTTTTAGTTCAGTAACCAGACATTGGCCGAGATTTTCCTGCTCCACCAATGAATGTTAATGCTTTCGCATCTTGTTTTTGGGAAGAATTGTATTTTTCAGTCATGTTTCTACTTTCATTAGGTCTTGTGTTGTTGTGGTTGCTGTTTACTAGTGTTTTGCTTTATAGTCCTGGAGTTCTTTGCCCTTTCCTTTCTTTGTTCATTTTGTTCTGCATGTCATTAAACAAAGAATCCCCTCTCACTTTTCATAACAAAGCTTCCTATCCCTGGTAGTCATTTCAGGAGGCTGAATATCTCATCAGCCACCAATAAAATAAATATACAAAAACCGTACTAACAATATTTAGTCACCCAATGTCATCAGATGATTTATATTTCAAGGGACATGAAAAAGACAGCTTGGGTTGTTTGCCAACCCAAAACAACACCAAATAAGGTTGAACAGGCAATTTGAAATCATAATGTCCACTGCTTTTGCATTATGAATCACAGAGAGGACCACACTGGAAAATTGCTGATCATAACTTTTGGTGGTGTTCAGCCTCAAATCCACTTACCCATTCATTTTGAATCTGTTAATAATTGGTGACCTTTTGCATTTTGGGAGCAGATAATTACACCAAGGGTGTAGGCCTGTTATCTCATTTGCTAACCCAAGTCTTGCCACTTGAAAGACTAGAGCAACAGGGATTGCTTCTAACGTATTGAACACTGAAAAAGATAAGTCTAAAGGCCTGTCCACACTAGGAAATAGTAGTTTGTTTGCGAACAAAGTTTGCAAACACTTTTTACCGTATATTTCTTTTCCCATCCAGAATGGAAAACATTTAGTGTTTCTGTGTTATTATGTATATAGTATGCACATATATGAAAGGCCTAGGGTTTTTGATTAATAATATGTTACCATTGTGTTTGCTGTGACCTGTTAGAATGTGGAGAGGCAACGACCCGAGAAAAGCTGACAATGAGTTTCTATGGATGGCGTGAGATAAAACTGCTTAGTTAGACAAGTCAACGTACGATAGTTTATTAACTCTTCTCAAAGTGCCTTTGTGAAACTGGTTGCGGCCAGTAAGTGTGAGGCGTTAACAAAGTGTGCGTTCGTAAGTGCGTGTGCGCCTCTTCTGTTAATAATGTTGGATACCCAAGTCTATGGGGGATTTTGATAGAGGCGTCTTTGGGAGGAAGGCAGAGCCACGATGGCGGTGCCTAAGTGTTTTTTGGAATAGTGAGTGAGATATTCCGGCTGCATGGGTGAGTTGAATTACTTTAGCCAAGTTGAATTACTTTAGCCGAAGACTGGCTTGTTATCTGTTTGACATTTTGTGGTAATATTCAATCTTTAATCTCTGATTGTTAAACTTGTGTGTGTACTTACCGGGATGTGTTCTATGTCTTTGAAACAGACGGTTCTGGCAATGGACCGATAGAGAGTCCCAGATGGATAGAGACGATTGGTGTGACTATAACTGTTCAGACATTTTGTTGGGGTTTTAATTGAATTCATTCATTATTTTTTAATAAAGGTATCTTTTGTAATGCAACTCTCTCATTTTCATTACCTGTTAGAGTGGAGAGAGAGGTGGAGAGAGAGAGAAAGAGATTGTCGGAGAGAGAGAGAGAGAGGTGTCGGTGCTAGAGAGAGAGAGAGAGAGAGAGAGAGAGAGAGAGAGAGAGAGAGAGGGGCTGTGTGTATTAGTTTGCCTTGACGCTCGAGTTACACGTTTACCAAATGAATAATGAGGGAATACCTCATTACAGGTTTTGGTGGCGAGCGGTTAAAAAGTGGTATAAAAGAGTTTTTTTTATATGCCTGGGAACGCCAATGAAGAGATAGGTGACCAGTTAGAAAATAAAGGGGTTATGGCTTAGCGATGTTTTCGAACGACAAACGCCTTTGTGGGATTGTGGAAAATTGTTAAACTTAGTTTCAGTTACTTAGTGAGAAAAATTAGAAATATCTATCCGTTAACTGTGCTAAAGGGAGGGGGAAGGGACTTTTATTGGACTCAGCATTTTTCCAGGGAGTCAGCCTAGGAGCAGTGGGCGCACTCAGTGTGACTTTTGCTTGTGTAATGATGAGGCATCCCGAGATGGCCGTGCGGGTGTTGTTATTAGTGCATTACGCAAATTCCGAGTTCTTTTTGTTCCCATTATGGAGTGGTGAGTGTTAAAAAAACATTGTCTTTTGAGGGGGAGGGTTTTTTGTTTAAAATATTTCAGTGTAATGGGATTGGTTCAAGAGGTCGAAAAAAAATTTTCTTTCCCCATAGTAGCAGAAGTGACGTGTTTTCTTTATTGGCGCGTGTTTATAATAGACGTATTCGTCTTTGTTTAATGTGAGGGTGTATAGAGATGTGTTTATGCATGTGAACTGTGCTTAGATAGCATATCTAGACAGAGCGGCCACACAATTTTACGGGCTCAGCACATTTCTGCTAACCGCGCAGAGAGGCACGTTGCAGGGAGATGGGTACTAGTGTATACCTTGGGAGGGGGTCCTCAGACACTGTTTAAGGGAGATTGGGGACTACTGGCATGCCTCGGAGTGCTCTGCCGCTTGACTGAGGGATGTTTCAATGCTCATTGGGGGGGAGAAACTTTTTTTTTCTCATTGAAGGGTGAACTCCTTTTTTTTTCTTTGTGTCGGGGTGTTGGGGGATGGGTTTGCCCTTGACAATGAATTTCCAATGCCAAGACATCAGCTGATTGATTGGTTGATGAAGTGAAATGCCCGTAGAGTCTTTTTTTTTAGAAAAGATATTTTTTTTTTCCTCTTGGGTGAAGAGAAAAGGAAATAAAAAGAGAATTGAAATGCATTGTATGGGTGTATGTCTTCTTATGCCTTGGAAGACACAAATATATTGGGGAGACATATTTATATTATTTTTTTATTGTGTTGGAGAAATTACTTTGAAAATGGTACCGAGTGGTGATGTATGGTGTTGCATCTGGAGAAATTGTGTGTCATAAGGTTCAGCATTACTGTTGTATGCTATTTTGAATTTCGCCCTTACTTGAGGTCTTTGCAAGAGAATTGTTGCTATGGAGAGTTATTATTATTATTATTATTAATTATTATACTTGAGATGTGTCAGGGAGGGTGCTTAAGTATAATTATCATTAACGGGAGACTTGTTTTACGAGAGATTTGAGATATTTCATGGGAGATTATTTTATAATTGTTACAGATAATTATTTATGGAGAATTATTACAATGAATTAATGGGAGAAGTCTTGTCTTAGTTATTTGTTGAGTTTTTGTAACTTTGGAGAATATTTCGGTCATTCACGAGGATGGGTTTTGCTGAATCTTGATGAGTCTGGCTGAATCTTGGTGAATTGTGTTGAATCTTGCTGAATTTTTTGCTGAATTTTTGGAGAATGGACAAGCATTAACATTGGTGATATTTTTTTTTGTACTGATACTAGTGATTTTGATGATAGCAAATTTTGGTGATTTTGCTGAAAGTGATACTTCTGATATTTTTTTTTATACTAACACGCGGCCGTTTTAATGCTATCAAGGGAGTGAAATCTTTTTTTGAATTTGGGTGGAACTAACAACACATTATTTTTTTTTTTTCCTTTTTTTATGAGTTCAGCAGATAATTGCTTGACATCTAGTGAGTTACAAGAGATAGTTAACACTGTCATTGATTTTTCTTTTCTCCTTTTTTGGAAGTTAGCCATAGCTGACGCAAGTTTTTTTTCATCATGAGTGAAATTGAATTTATTTTTTCTCTCCAGTTGGTGTGAATATTTTTTTCAATATCTCAGTTCGTGACTTAGAGTCATTGTTCGGGAACGTGTTTGTGTTTCAGCTATTTGATGCTGTAGAGAAAGTTACGGGAGAATTTTTTTGCACTGTTTTGAATGCATTCGTAATGGCACTACATTTTTTCCTCTGGATATTTGTGTTCCAGAAATTATGAGTTTTTTTGCACAATACATTAGTTGTATTTGTGACAACTTTGTGAGAGATAAGAAACTTGGCTAAGTTTTCTAGTGGCCTATGTCGTAGTACATATGGAGAAGTCTTTGCTTAGACACTTTGAATTTGGAGTTCTGTTATATTAGGAGTTGTGGCACACTGGTGATTTTTTCTAGAATTTTCTAGACAGTTTTTATTTGCCGAGTTTTTGCCCTTTTTTAGCAGTTATGCTAAATGGAGAGAGTTTTATAGTTTTTGACTATAACATTGAGTTATTCTCTGGAGAATTGGAGTTATAATTGGAGGTGTATATTATTTTGGAGTTATAATTTGGGATATAATATATTGGGGTTATATTTTTGGCCATTTTGATATTTGCCAATGGTGATGAGAGCTATGTTTAGTTCAATTATTTTGCAGCCATCTTTGTTGCAAATGGAGAAACTTTTTTGAGGAGATTATGGGGCAATATTTGTGAGTGTGTGAGCTAGATGCCTTGAGTGCACATTTTTTTGGAGATAGGATTTCATTTTTTGATATTCCTTTTTGGAGATATGGAGCCTTGTTTTGTTCCACATGAGTTATTGGGGAAATAGAGGTAAATATTTTGTATTTGCTGAAATAGAGGTGATTATTCTCTATTCCTGGAGTGTGGTTTTTTTTTATTAACATGTGGCTATTGGAGAAATATAAGGGGGATGGTATTAACCATGGAGGAAATATTTTTATAACCGGAGTGGTGTTATTATTAATGTGGTGTCACATATATATGAAGTTGGAATTAATTTTTGGCGGGTGACCTTTTTTTTGTGGTTATGGGAGTTTTTTGGCTTTTTGAGCCAAGAGAAGATTTCTGTGGTTCTTTCTCTTTGGTTTCGTGACTATTTAGAGGCGAGTGGCATTACTGCATTACGAGTCCTATGGAGGTGTGTGCATTTTTATGTTCACAAGTGTATTATTTTTGGAGGCATATAATTGGGCTGTGTCATGTTGAGAGAATACGTCTTTGAGACAAATTTTTGAACACATTAGTCATATTCTGAAGTTAATTCTGTGAAATGTGTCTGTTAGACCTTTTTCTGTAGAATCAAGAGGTATTCGCAAAACGTTGGGTGTTTCTGCACTGGACATTTTTTTGTGCCGCCCAGTTTGAGCGAAACCCGTACCCGAAGGCGATTTTTCATGCTGACAAGCGATGTGATGAGCCGTGTGCTGACTCTTTCCTCTGATGATGATTGATCATAAATTTTAGCAATAATTCTGGAAATGTTGAACGAATAGCATTTCACGAAAGCGCATGTGTGAGAGTTTGCTTTCTGGCCTTGTTGGTCGATGAAAAGTTGCGATGTCGAGAAATTCTGTAACTTTACATGGAGCATTTCTTGGGGAAAACGCATTGGGTTAGACATATTATACATGTATTATGTGTTTTGTGATGGGGAAGCTTATTTGTGATTTTATTTTTTTTATTTTTCTTCCTTTTCCTACGAGAGATATAATTGGGGGATTGAGTTTTAAATAGCATTTCTTTTTTACTGGGAGATGTAATTTTTCGGGGGTTGCTGTTTACGTAAAGTCTCATTGTAATTAATTGTATGAGCAGTAAAGGGGTTTTTGCTGTTAAACATTGGAGATTTTTACTGATTTTGTGGGTTGTTTAGATATCAGAGCTTGAGAGAACATTTTTTGGGTCTGGGTGTGTTACGCGATTCTTTTTTTCTTCCCTGGGCTCATTACGATTTTTTTTTTCTTTTTTTTTACTTATGATAACATTCAAGTTTGAAATGTGAGTGCAGAAGTCCGTGGAGTTGCTGTGAATTCTGAGTTGTGTGTGTGCTGATGTGTGAGTTTGGAGAATTGAGTTGGAGAACTTGATTTTTTTTTTTCTTTGAGAGTTGCGATAATGACTTATGATTTGGTAGTCATGTTAGAGGGAGTTAATTGGGAGACGTTCAGTTAGTATTTCTGACTTTTTGAGATCATTGTTTGATAGAAGTAGTATGTCTGGGTTAATTTTCTTGGATTGACCAAAGACTCGACTGACATACTAACACACCAAAAAGTCATTTCCCAACGCCAGCAAGACGTCCACCAGCCGTGCAGAGAGTGTTGCTGTTGTTTTGCCCAGGGTGATTACAAGAGTTTCCACGATGGTGATCGCGAGAGTTCTACAGCGTGTCTTTTGGGGATCTACAGAAGTCGTGAGAAGTCTTCTACGATGAGGGAGGTGTTCCGTCTTCCTACAGTCTGCTACAGAAGCAGCCAGTGGCAGACAAGCAAAGAGGGATATTCAAGAATCCGAAAAGAGAAAATTCTAGTGTTATTTGGAGATAAAAGCGTAACAGACTTTATTTTATAATGCCAGAGACGTGCAGTTATTACTTATATTTTATTTAAGCCGGCCAATGTGTTTTATATTATATAAGCTATTTTGCTAGGCGGGAGCTAGCATGAGGTGGCCGAGCAGTGAAAGGCCTAGGGTTTTTGATTAATAATATGTTGCCATTGTGTTTGCTGTGACCTGTTAGAATGTGGAGAGGCAACGACCCGAGAAAAGCTGACAATGAGTTTCTATGGATGGCGTGAGATAAAACTGCTTAGTTAGACAAGTCAACGTACGATAGTTTATTAACTCTTCTCAAAGTGCCTTTGTGAAACTGGTTGCGGCCAGTAAGTGTGAGGCCTTAACAAAGTGTGCGTTCGTAAGTGCGTGTGCGCCTCTTCTGTTAATAATGTTGGATACCCAAGTCTATTGGGGATTTTGATAGAGGCGTCTTTGGGAGGAAGGCAGAGCCACGATGGCGGTGCCTAAGTGTTTTTTGGAATAGTGAGATATTCCGGCTGCGTGGGTGAGTTGAATTACTTTAGCCAAGTTGAATTACTTTAGCCGATGACTGGCTTGTTATCTGTTTGACATTTTGTGGTAATATTCAATCTTTGATCTCTGATTGTTAAACTTGTGTGTGTACTTACCGGGATGTGTTCTGTGTCTTTGAAACAGACGGTTCTGAAGTTAAGATGGACTTTTTGTGCATTTATGGGCATTTCCATTATTCAGTTGTCCCCTGTGAGAGAGAGAGAGAGAGAGAAGAGAGAGAGAGCGGGAGAGAGAATAGAAGGAGAGAGAGAGCCGAGAGCAATGGGACCCGACGAGAACTCCCAGATGGATAGAGACGATTGGTGTGACTATAACTGTTCAGACATTTTGTTGGGATTTTAATTAAATTGATTCATTATTTTTTAATAAAGGTATCTTTTGTAATGCAACTCTCTCATTTTCATTACCTGTTAGAGTGGAGAGAAAGAGGTGGAGAGAGAGAGAAAGAGATTGTCGGAGAAAGAGAGAGAGTGGTGTCGGTGCTAGAGAGAGAGAGAGAGAGAGAGAGAGAGAGAGAGAGAGAGAGAGAGAGAGAGAGGGGCTGTGTGTATTAGTTTGCCTTGACGCTCGAGTTACACGTTTACCAAATGAATAATGAGGGAATACCTCATTACATATATAATGTATTATATACACGTACAATGTATGTATGTATACGTGCATACATGTATCTATTTTCAATTCTGCCAGAAGCAAGTCGTTATGACACACTCCTTTTTTCTATAAACTTCTATATTACCCTCCTTATTACCCATCTCTTTTTCTTCTGTTATCCCTGCTCGAGTGCATTAAAATTGCCAAGTGGAATACAGTGGCTACTGCACCAACAAGGATCCTGACGATAACTGAGGTCTGGACAGGAAATGCAAACTTTGTTTGCAAAAACAATGTTTCGTAGTGTGGACAGGCCTTAAGATCACTAAACAACAGTGAATGGATTTAAATTTACATAGCTGTGGCCATCTGAATCACCAAGTTCCTATACACCAACCTTGGGGTTAACCTAATCAATTTGAACCAAGTGACTCAGATGTAAGAAAGTTAGATCTAAAATGCCATCAGAGGTCAAACATATGAGCACTTGCTGTATTTTGAAAGTTTTGCCACAGTAAATGAAACATTCTGCTTTTGTTTACAACGGAAAACCATTCAGTCACAGGTTAAATCACAAAAACAAAATGAGATGGGATACAATATTGTGAACAGTGGTAGTTTCAAATGTTGTGAACAAGTAGTGACAGAGGTCAATATCAAATCAAAGATAAGAAGCAACATCTTTTATTGGTAAAATTTAACAATCCTACTTCAGGCATTTGGAAAGATGCTACAAGCGTTAGAATTACGAATCAGCTGAACACCAATCTTAACTGGTATAGTACAATATAAATTAAAGAGTTTCAGTGGAAAACTTGAGCGAAATGTATATAGTCTATGGTAAGGTGTAAAGATATGGATTCAGACTATAAAAATATAAAATTGTTTCTGTTACGATGGATGCATGATAATGAGTGAGAACAACGAATTTTTTGTGTACAAAAATGAAAAGCTAAGCAAAGCAATAAAATGCTTTATGCTACTTCAAAGATACACTAAATGCAATGGAATGCATAAAAAAAACCGATTTGTCTGATATTAGTTTTTTAGGAAAGGCTGACAAAGTGCCTTTTATCTACAGTTTTTAAGAATTTGGTCTCATTTAATCTCCTATTTGCATCGTTTGCACTTTTCTAACTTGACACTCGCCATTGACTCTGACATCAACCGAGCCGTTCAGTCCTTTGATGCACGTCAGATTATCAGTCTTATAATTGAAATGGGTGATACTTTCCTCCTCTTCAAGATAAGAAGCGAGGTTCCAGGAATCCAGAGCCAAAGCAAAGCATGAAGAATTCACACAGTGATTACTGTAGTAAATGCGGTCGTCAAAACCGAGGAGCCTCATTGCTACTTCGTCAGTGAGCGCGATGGATTTATCAAAACTTGAGAGTTGGGGGTAGTACCACCTCCTGAACTTTTCTCTGTATTCAGATGGGGAACTCAGATATATTTTTCTCTTCTGCAGCTGCTTGAGGAGTACAAACACGCCCTCTGGAGTGAGGGAAGTATTATCCAAGTGAATTCCTGAGTAGCAGTCATGTATGTTGCCCAGAAGATTGGCCAACTTGGAAACACTTGAATCGTCTAGCCCTTGTAAATGGACATCCAGCAGTGGCACAGTCGTCTTGGGTATACTACACACATCTTCGTCTAGAACGCAGAAATCAAACTTTATTTCTAACCACAGTAAGGAAGGCAAGTTTTCAGGAGCTTTTAAAAGCACCAACAAATTTTCCAAGTCAATAACACGGATCTTTAGGAAAACTAGGTAACTGAATGCTACCTGAGAAGTCACTTCTTTAAGGATCTTGGTCGATAAACACCCTTTAACTAAATCGATGCGGGCTTTCGTATTCGCAGAGAAAAATGATTTTGCGATTTTATCCATTTTGTCCTTGTTTCCATATTCAAACTGACCACTGCTATCAAGCCAGACAAAAATATCAACCCTACACAAAAAGCTTATCACTTCAAATAACTCGCAGTAAGGCTTGAGTTTTTCAACATTCAAGAAAATCCTAGTTGGTGCTACGTGAAAGAGCAGCGTTCTAATTGGAATGAGCTGAACATCTCCAGCATCAATATTCCACTCATCAGGATATTCTGAAAAGTCAACAATGAACTCGACGAGCCTAGATAATCCTTGCACCTCTCCAACGAGGTCGAGGTTGAAGTACAGATCGTCACTGCTGCCTTCAGTGTAATTGACAACAGCATTTATCACTCTCCTTTCATGTAACATTGAAATCCACTTGAAGTCAGGGATTTTTAATAATAGCCCCCCCACCATAAACAGTGCCATGTAGTAAGGGCATTTACACCTTCCAGAATGGAATTTAACTGCTTTCCTTCTATCACCTGGTGCACAGCATACCAAGCAGCCAGAAATTCTTGTTGTACTTTATGGAGGCTGCTAAGCTCACTGTAGTATCGGCCACGATGAATATATCTCTGTTTGAAGATAGAAGACATCACAGTTCGACTTGAGACTGACATGAAAACGTTACTTGCTTCAAGTTCAAGTTGTTTCATGTAGGATTTCTCAAATCTGCTATTATCTTTAATGGATTGGAAGGCTTTCAATCCAGCAATTAGTAACCAATTTCTTACCTTTACATTGTCAGCAATTTCTAAGCCATTTTGCATAACCTTGTCTATTTTCCACTTCGTAACTGCCCAGAGAAAATCGGCACAAGTTGTAACATCACTAAATATTTCTTCAGATTCAGCCCAGGCTTCCCATAATTCTACCAGTGCAACTGGGTGTTTTAAAACCACCTCTAACCTACACATATTTGACTTTAAAAACTGTTTTAAAAACTTATAACACTCAGGTTTTTTGGAACCAATGACTTGCTCACACGAGAGGATGATTTGTTCACGACCGAAACCACATACTTCTAACCTGTCACAAACATGGCTCGTCCAAGTTCTTTCTAATTCGTTAAAATGGGCTCTAGACGTCATCAGCACTGCATCCACTCTCTCTGATTTGTGTAGAATAGCGTCGAGTTCTTCCCTATGATGAGGCAACAGTTCTTCAGCATCATCCACGACCAGTAAAACATGTGACCCAACCACCCACTTTTGTACTTCATTTGCACCATGAACTGTCGTACACAGCGGAAGGATGCTGAACATCAGGTCATTCTGCTGGCAACTTACAATAATCAAGATAAATAAGATGACAGCATCATAGTCATCAATACCTGTCATATGGTTGTCCCTTTGACTCCAGGATGCTGCAAAGGCAGAGCTGAGGGTAGATCTTCCACATCCCGGGTCTCCTACGATCAAACAGATCCTGTTAGTGCTTTTGCATTCGCTAGACACGCTTTTGAGTACATCTGCTACTTCTACCTTCACTTCTGGCTGTTTCCTATTAAAAGGGAAATAAACAAAATGTTACCACAACATGAAAATGTTACTCTAATTTATTTTGAGACTACTTTTTATTTTGAGTAAAAAGCTCAATTGCTAATAGGCACTTGAAGATGTGCATAAAACTGATTCACAAACAGAACTTGATGTTAAATACTGTATAGAGAACTCTGTTACAAGAAACGCAGTTAATATCATTAAATATTGTATAGAGAACTTTAGTACAACAAAGTTACGTCATGGGAACCATTAGGTAACCAAGTTCCCTTTCAAACCAGTTGAGATTCATACCAAAAATATGTACACCACAAATTTTGGCATTCCTGTCACCATAGGCACTGTTGCAGACACTGTTGATGAAGAACAAGGCAGCAAGAAAGCCGTGCTCGATTCTAATCAAAAGTACCAAGTGAAGCTGACCATTTACAATATTCATGTTGTTTTCCAATTGTTTTCTGTTCAACTTGGGGAGGAGTTCAAATAATTTAACATGATTACGAAAATGTTTTGCATTAAATCTTGGGGACTAATCATGTGGAGTATCATTTCCATATTTTTTTTTCTTTAATTCACTATTTCAATGAATTCTAGGAACACTTCATATATATATGTTCAGGATTATGGTACAGGTGCTTCAAGGTATGACTAGGTACACAGAAACTAAACTCTTTTGAGCTACATAATACAGGCATTAAGTCTCCAGAGAGTGTTTCAAATATGCTTGAATCTGATGGCAAACATGAAACCTGAATGTCCAAAAATGCCTCTAGGATAACTAGAACATGAAAGCATCTCCAATGGGACAGACCAAAATTTCAATATACCCACAAACAAAAACTCCAGGCTCAGATACTACTACCATTGCTGTAACAATGCTATAATCTGCCTTACCTATGTCTTTTCTTCTTGGTTTCTTGTGGAACCAGTGGTATTCGAATCAGCTGTAGCAGAAATGGGTCAACATCTGTAGGCATATACAGGTGATAACTCATCTTCAGTTCTGTCTTTATGTCATCTGGAAGAAAAATTATCTTAAGAACATCACACAAATAAGCAAATCTAAACATGTGATTGGATTTTCATTTCTGTTAAAATATGACCTTGTTATTAGTCTGTTTATTCATTAATTTACATAGAACATTTTTACATTTCCAAAAATCAAACTACAAATAACCCATTGCACTCAAATTCATTGCAACTTGGAATAACTTGAACCAAGAAGGTCTGATACATGGTCTGACAGTGATCATCTACTCAACTCTCAGGGTTCTGACTCTGCTGTATGCTACTGTTCTCCTCAGAAAAGGCATTTGATGTCAATACTGATTCACTTGGCTAAGATCTCCATGTTGCCAAGCTGGAGACTACAAGAAGACAGCTCTGAAAGCCTCAAAGATTGCCAGTCACTCCCTCTGCGACCAATTTTTCCACCATTGACAACACCCTAACATCTAGAAAGGAACTGGCTCTGGAGACAATGGGAGCTTGCTTCCAGAAATGACAAATGATAACCTTATTACAATTGTGACTACAGGTACCTAAAAATCTAACAGTATCTCCTGCCAGTGTATCCAAAAATTCTGGAGAGAAGAGCCACCAATGGATAATGACAGGTCGACAGGAGGAGGAACTCACCTCCTAATGCTGCTGAAAAGGCACCTAGGGGTGGACCCTACAATTTATAAAGCAGAGGATCTCCTCTATTCTCGCCATAAAACTACAAAGCTGTCTGTCAAGGTCGCCAATTCACATGCAATGAGTCGTTTAACCAACAATATTAACAATAGTAATTTGATAGCTGCAAGTGATATTAATCTGAAAATTTGACAACTAACCGACATCAAAAGCCCCAAAAAACCCATTAGACTGAAGTGAATACAATATACTTAAGTAAAATCTATAGTGCATTAATGTCATACAAACATTAGAAATCCTAGATAGTTGTATGTGTATATGTTATACAAATTTAAGCAATGAAATAGTAGCACAAAGCTAGAATACAAATTAAGTGCCATTATCTAAACTGCAAATGAAAATATAACAAAGTAAAACAAAATGAATCTGGTATGAACTTTGCAAAAGAAATACACTCGATATGTCAATGAAAATGCATAACCTTTCACTGAAAGGATATTATAGTAACCACAAACATAACAATAGTACATTTTCATTCAGAGTAAAGAGTCCTAAACTACTGTTGACTGGAAAAATTGCATCTGGAGATGAGTGAAGATTGTGGAAGTAAAAGTGACATAAGGCCTTTGCTTTACACAGCTTTGGAGGTGGTGATGATGAAATAAACAAGAAGAGATTCTACAATGTAACTCTCCAAGGAGGTCATAACACACAATAGCCAGGAAGTGAAAAAAAATACTCTAACTGAAAAAATCTAACTATCTTCACTAGCACATAGGTGATATTCAAGAATGGCTTCTACCTTATTCACACATTTCTTATAAAAAGCACAATTTTTGGAATTAAATTGTATTTTTCCTAACTATACAAACCTGAGGTCCTTTACATAAGGAATTACTATTCAGCGCCAGCTGGAGCGGTCATAAGATTTACTAACAAGGTAGTTCTGTAGTAACTTCTTGTCCAATGGTCAGGAGTCCTACCCAACTGGAGGTAAACATATCACTTTGCTTTAGGCCCAGGAACAGAGTGAAGGGTGGCATGAGGTGGGACTATATGTAAAGGACCTCAGGTTTGTATAGTTAGGAAAAATACAATTTAATTCCAAAAATTGTGATTTGTTCCGACACGTAATACAAACCCTCGGTCCTTTACATAAGGAAGACTCACTTATTGGTGGGTGGAATCTGAGTCTTGTGAACAGACTTGTGTTCACCCAACCTGGGTTCCCTCCCTGGTCGTAAGAGCAAAGGGGGGAAACCTAGCCTCTGTCCAACTGATCGGAATTTAACCTGCAAGATCAGTGGTCAGACCTCTGGACCAATTCATAAGAGGGAGGCAAGCGTGCCCCTTATGAATAGCAAGCAAGAACTACCCGTCCTATGTAGGAGCCAAATATAAAGTAATGGGTTTGTCTCTCACTGGTGTCTGCTTCCCCCCTTGTTAGGGAAGGGACAGATAAACGCTTCTATCCCTAATGAAAGGGATAGAATGGAGCTCGGTTACGTAGCTTACCTGCATCGTCATCCTGTCCAGAATGGTGACGACCGCTACCCTCTGCCCGCAGGGAGTGGGAAGAAAACGAGGAGGAAGAGAAGCCAGTCACGATCTCATTCACTCTCCATTCATTCAGTCTCACAAGGATGAGATGCTACCTTGTCTGGTAAAGGAGCTGGGTAAGCTACACAACTTGTTGAGCAGCCACCATGGGTCCCAAGGAAAATGTGTCCAAGGACCTGAGGGCAATATCCCGAAAGTAGAAGGAGGTGAAGGTGGTTGGCCCAAACCCTTACCTTCAGTACCTGTGCCACGGACAAGTTCTTGCGGAATGCAAGGATTGGACCAATGCCTTTGACTTCGTGGGCTCCCGGACGAAGGGTACTGCTGTCGGCACTCCTGTCTGAACCGTACGCCTTCCAGATTATCTCATGAAGCCAGAAAGAAAGAGTGTTCTTGGATACTTCTTTCTTGGTAACCCTGGTGCTAACGAAGAAGCGTCGACACTCAGGCCTGAGGTGTCGAGTTTTCTTCAGATAGCACCGTAGCACCCTCACAGGACAAAACAGCATCTCATCCGCATCATTATCGGTGTAGTCTTCCAGGTAGGGGATCGTGAAGGACTCGAACCTGGGGTCAGGGACCGAAGGGTTCTGAGTCTTTGCTACGAAATCCGGGACGAAATCGAGCGTAACTGATCCCCATCCCCTTGAGTGTTTAACTTCAAAGGAAAGACCGTGGAGTTCTACTCTCTTCGTCGATGCCAGGGCCAGCAGAAAGATGGTCTTGAGGGTCAGATCCCTGTCTGACGACTCTCAGAGCGGCTCGTAGGGTCTGCGAGTCAAGCTCCTAAGAACGAGAGTCACATCCCACCCCGGGGGCCTGACATCCCTGGGTGGGCAAGACCTCTCGAAGCTCCTCATTAGGAGTGATATTTCCATGGAGGTGGAAATAGCGACTCCTTGCAGTTTATGGACTAGGGCCAGGGCAGCTCTGTAGCCTTTAACTGCGGAGACAGAGAGGAGCTTCTCTCGGCAAAGAAAGATGAGGAAATCTGTTACCTGCTGAAGAGTGGCTCTGAACGGAAAGACCCCGTCTATGACACCAACCACAGAAGACGGACCACTTTCCCTAGTACTGCTGCAGAGGACTGTCTGAGGTAACCAGCCATCTCTGTTGCTCCTCGGTGAGAAAAGCCTCTCGCTCGCAAGAGATGATGGATAACCGCCAGCCATGAAGACACAGGAATGAACTGCCTGGTGGTACCGTTCTACGTGCGGTTGGCACAGCAGGTTGTGACATGGAGGAATCTCTCGCGGTGCCTCCGAGAGAAGAGCCAGTAGGTCCAGATACCAGGGTGCCACCAGAATCATCCAAAGACTGCTGGTGATCAAAACACTGCTGATCACCTTGTGAATCAGGCAGAACGGGGAAAAGGCGTACACTACGAGGTTGTCCCACGGGCGTTGGAACACGTCCTCTGTAGCTGCCCATGGGTCCGGCACAACTGAGAAGAAAACCTGAAGTTTTCTGTTGTGCCGGGTGGCGAACAGATCCACTACTGGACGCCCCCGTAGGTCGAAGAGCCTTTCCGCCACGTCTGGGTGTAGAGAACATTCGGTCCCAATCACCTGATTCTGGTGGCTGAGCTTGTCTGCCACTACATTCATCTTGCCTGGAATGTATCTGGCTGACAGCTCTACTGAGTGAGCTACGGCCCACTCGTGCACCTGCATCGTCAACTGGTGCAACGGGAGGGACACTAGGCGGCCCCCTGTTTGCTGACATATGCCACTACCATGGTGTTGTCGCTCATCAACTCCACTGAGTGTCCCATCAGTCGTTCCCGGAACTCTTGGAGTGCGAGGAACGCAGCCTTGAGTTCCAGGAAGTTTATGTGAAGGTGCCTGTCGTGATGGTTCCACACTCCTGCAACCAGCAACTCTTCCAGATGTGTGCCCCAACCCTCGGTCGATGCGTCTGAGAACAGCAGCATCTCCGGAGGGGGAGTGCGCAAGGGCACTCCTAATACGAGGTTCCTGTCATCTAGCCACCAGGCTAGGTCCTCCCTTTCTTCCTCCGTGAGAGGAACCAGGAAGGATTGTGGATCCCGTGCCTGTGACCAGCACTCCTTTAGTCTCCACTGAAGAGACCGCAGGTGAAGACGCCCGTGAGGGAATAACTTCTCTAGTGACGACAGGTGACCGATCATGACTTGCCACTGCTGAGCTGCCTGTTCCTGTTGAGACAAGAACCGTCTGGCTGCCTCCCTGAACCTGCTGATCCATGAGTCTGCGGGGAAGACTCGTGTTGCTACCGTATCGATCAGCATGCTCAGGTACTTTATCCTCTGCTTGGGCTCGAGATCTGATTTCTCGACATTCACTACAATCCTCAGATCACGGCATAAGTCAAGGAGTCAATCTCTGTCCTGTGGCAACTGCGAGCTACTGCGAGCGGGAGCTCGCCAGGACCAGCCAATCGTCGAGATACCTCATCAGACGTATCCTGACCGAATGGGCCCAAGCCAACACCAGCGTGAACACTCACGTGAACACCTGTGGGGCGGTTGAGAGACCGAAACAAAGTGCCCTGAATTGGTACACCGTCCCATCGAGGATAAAGCAGAGATGCTTCCTGGAGGACTGATGGATGGGTATTTGGAAATGCGCATCCTTCAGGTCCACCGAAAGCATGAAATCATTCTCCCTGATGGAATCGAGCACTGAGCGTGCTTTTTCCATCGTGAACAGTGGCGAACGAATCGGTTCAAGGGACAGAGATCTATCACTGGTCTCCAGCCCCCCATAGACTTCTCCACTAGGAGGAGTCGGTTGTAGAAACCCAGCGACTGATCTCGTACGATCTCCACAGCTCGTTTCCTCAGCATGGTCTTGACTTCTGCTTATAGTGCTACGTCCCTGGCAGAACTGGGAACGTACGTCTGAAGGTGGACCAGGTGCAAAGTGAGGGGTGGCCGAGACTCGAAGGGTAGTAGGTATCCCTCCTGAAGAACATCCACTACCCAGGTCTCGGCTCCGTAGTGCTGCCAAGTTGCCAAATGGGTCGCCAGGCAACCCCCCACTTCCGGCAGCAGGTGAGAGGGAACGCCGTCCCTAGAGTTTCCCTCTCTTCGGCTTCCGCTTGGCAGGTCTCCTACAGGAGTAGGAGGCTTGGGAGGAGGGCTGACGCTCACTCCTCGAAGCAGAAGACGAAGGCTGGGTCTTTCCTCGCGACCTTGATGGTGCTAGCATCTTGGAAGTGGAGGAAGAGCTAGCCAAGCTCTGAGGCTTGGCCGCAGTTGCTCGAGACTGCCCAGAAGTCTTCCAGACTGCCTGGTGTACTAGGCGGTCACTGTCCTCAGTCCGACGCTTTTCCACCGCAGCGTCTACCATCTCTCTGGGGAAGAGAGAGGAGGAACCCAGCAACGGTCCGTTCCGTAGACCCGTCACCTCTCGACCGGCCGCTCTGGTTACCCAAGCCGGGACAGAGTCCCGTCGTCTCAGGACCAGGTTGGCCCACGGGTTGGCCATCTGATGGCCCTACCTCCAGACTGGCAGAGCCTCCCAAACGCCGGGTCTTCCTCGGGAACGATAGCTCCTGAGGAGGCTGCGACTCTGGATACCGTGAGGGACCACAGATCCAGCTAGGAGACGGCCTGGAAGGCTGCCATGGCAGTCACTTCCAGGGCCAATGCCTCTTGCTGTGAGAACCAGAGGTTCTCAGCCAGCAGGTGATGGAGAGGCACCCCTGGAGTTTGCCTAGCTATCTCCAGGTCAACCTGCTTGGTCAGCCAAGGGTCCACTGATGGCGCGTAGAAATGCAGCTGGCGAGGCAGAGGAGGGGGAAGCAGCTTGTCCGACCTGCTGGACCTATGCGAATCCTCCTGTCTGGAGACGAGAGTTCACCTGGCCCAGCACACCGTCAGCCAAGGTGGACCGGGGTAAGCCAACCGTCACTCTGGGTTCCTTCTTGGGAGCCCCAGAACGACTCCAACCTTGATGGAGGGTCGGAGGGAGCAACCACCGATCCTTCCCCGAGGTCGTTGTGCTGACGAATCAGCGCAATAACCTCTGCGAAGGACCTCTGTATCTCGGGGGTGATCGCGTCCTGAGGCGATGGACCATCAGATCCATCCAATCCGATCCCCTCCCGAGACACTCTTCCTTCAGGAGGTTCTGAAGAACTTTGCTAGACCCTCGTGGTCTCCCTCCAACCACTTGCGTGTACGACCTGCTAGGTCCAAGGACCGAGCCAGGATCGTAGGCTCTCGTGGCAGGACCATGAGGAGCGCACTCCTCGCAATCACCCCTGCTCGCCTCGCTCCTCGCTCCTACCCTGCCTACCAGCAGAGCCAGTGGGCTGGGAGGACTGCAGGCAATCGGCAACCCGCGGTGGCAATCGAGCTGCAGGTCTGGACCAGCGGTCTCCGTAAGGAGAAGCGCTGGACTGAGGACGGTAGCGTTGGTCTCGTGCGTCAGGAGAGCTGCTACCAGTTGAGCGAGCCTTCCAGTCCCGGTGGAAGCGACGGTTGGGTGACTGGTAGTGTCCACCGACGCGGTGGAGAAGAGACGTCCCTTAATGCTCGCATGATGCCAGCCGAGGCTGGACATGGTGACGGGGGAACCTCTTCCCAGCCTTGACACGTGGACAGTCTGGTGGGATCGCCACGAGAGCGATCGCTGGCCTGGCGAGAGTCATCTGAGCGACTCTTGCCAGCCTTCCACTCCGTGCCTGGGTACTGACGGTGAGCATGCTCAACGGTCTGGACCCTGGCTGCATGGTCACCAGGAGGTGACCGTACACTCAGTGAGGCTCGCAAGCGAGTGGCCGAGATGGTTCCTGGTTCGGAGGTGGAACCTCTGGACCCAGGAGCAGAGGTACCAGCGGTAGCCGGTACCCCTACGGTCCCCGTCTTCTTCTTCCCTGAGGAAGGAGAGACGGGCCCCGTTCCCAAAGGGACAGGAGGACCAGCGGAAGACCCACCTGTCCCGCTGGAGCGTGACAGACCCTTAGAAGTCTCTGCAAGATTTCTAAGGGGGGGGGAGGCCAACTTCTCCTTCCTCGGCTGGGGCGCCTTGGAAGTCCAAGGGGAAGAGACGGCAGAAGACGGAGACGAAGAAGACAATGGAGAAGACAACGACACCTTCCTCTTCTTCCTTGACTTTTTCGCAAACTTCCTCAGGAAAACCGACAGGTCCTCCACCCAGGACGGAGCTGGGGCAGTTGCTGTAGCAACACGGCCCAACTGCACCTGCCCGGAGGAACCTGCGGAAGGAGCAGCACTACCACAGGCAGGAACAGAGACAGAAGGAACAGCCACAGGAACTGGTGGGCGGTCAAGCGGGGAGCTCTTCGGGCACTCAAAGTCAGGGGCGGGGCGAGGACAGCAAACCCCAGTGGCGGAGGAACCATCTCCTTCCGCGGCACATAAGTTAGCGGGACCTGTACGGCGGCTGAAGGTATTACTGATGTCACACGCTGCGTGTACACCAGGTGCGGCGGGGCGGTGTACCCTGGTGTTGAGAGAGTGGTTGTAGTCATTGTCACCACCCCGTGCATCACTGGGGCCACAGCCAGATGTTGTAACAGTCCCTGGATACTGGGAGTGCCCGGAAGACTCAGCAAGTGCCACACCTGCTGGAGGTCTCCACCCGCAAAGGCAGACACACCTGGGGAAGCAACAGTCGGGTTGGGGGGGGGGGGGGGGGGTTTCTGTTCGCTCGGAGGGGGAAAGATCCCACCCTGAACAAACCGAAGACCCCGAGTACAACTCAAGATCAGTGTGTCGCATTCCCTCCTCTGCGCTCAACAGATCGAGCGAAAAGGTGGAACGGGACACCTCCCCCAAAAGGGAGAGAGCCATACGTGGGAGCTGGCTAGGAGGGAGGAAGGAAGACAACATGTCTGTCACCAGAGGTGTCGAGGGAGAGCTTTCTGACGACACCTTTGGGACTTTATGTGGTTTCTCTCTTCTATAGAGCTCCCACTGCTCCTCCAACTAGGAGATACAAAAATCACATGGTACGACCCGAGAGCATTCACGCCCTCGGCACCACGTACATAAAAAATGAGGGTCCACAGAATCACTGGACCTAAATGCCCCACACTTACGGCCCTCCACACCACGGCACACTCTCCGGCTGGATGGGGGCAAGGGGATTCTCCACTTCGTGGGCTTGCATGTTTCAGCGATGCAAAACCACAAAAATAATAATACTAAGTACTTACAGTGCACACACACTAGTAATACAACAAGAAAAAGTGCAGAAGTAAGTATGTAGCTCAATTGTTGACATCAACAAAATCTTTACGACGAAGGTGGCAGAGAGGCAAACACATCTACACCGACAGCGGCAGAAAGCAAAGTGATATGTTATTACTTCTAGTCGGGCGGGACTCATGACCATCGGACAAGCAGTTACTACCGAACTACCTTGTTAGAAATCTTACGACCGGTCCAGCTGGTGCTGAATAGTAATTCCTTATGTAAAAGACCGGGGTTTGTATTACTTTGTCGGAACAAGAGCTGTTTCTAAGCATGTAAATAGAAATATGAATAAAGGATTACTAGTCTAAACAGACACACTCTTCAAAGGGGGGCCATAAACTCAATGAGGGGTGGATGAGGAGGGCCATTTAACTCTTAGACAACCTAGGTTTGTATATAGGAAAAAAAATAATTTTTCGACAAAATTACTTTTGTTCCGACTAAGTACAAACCGCGGTTGTCTAACAAAAGGAGACTCGAACTGAGGATGGGAAGGTGAGTGACCTGAATGCACCCCTTGAAGAGTAGTCAATAACTTTACGCGACCTGCTGTTAACCCAGACCCGCTTATCCCCATGACACTTTAACATGGTAAGGATTCAATAGGGGTGGAGAACCCAAGGGGCTCCGGCTGTTGTCCTAACCTATGGTACTAATACATACTCTGAGAGCTGTTCCTGAAGGATTCTTAGCCATCATTCTACTCTCCAGGTAAGTCAGTAGTGGCCAAGTCGTGTCATGAACAGTATAGTCATACGTAGGATATTACCAGGAAACTCACTCATACCCCTTACATTCGGCCAGACTTAGGCGGGGGGAATTGCCGGGAGAGTGTGAGTGTATTTCCAACTTGAGGTACGCAGTGCGGGTGACCGATATGCCTAGAGGATCTCTTGGGCTGCGACAATGGGGCCCAGAGAGAACACCTCCAGAGATTTGAATGTAACTTCCCGTAGGTAGAAGGAGGTGAAGTGTTTGACTCTTCCAGGTGCCTGCTCTCAATACCTGACTCACTGAGAGGTTTCTTCCTGAAGAGCATAGAGGAGCCTATGCCCCTAACTTCGTGAGCCCTCAACCCTTCGGCATTGGTACTTCCTTGTTTTTCGTAGGCCCTCCTTATAAACTTGTCTGATCCAGAAGGAGATGGTATTCTTAGCCACCTCTTTCGGATGCTTGCCCGTGGCCACGAAACAGCCGCTGCTTGATAGCCGGTCTGAACTGTCTAGTCCTCTTGAGGTAGGCTTTCATGGCTCTGACCGGGCATAGAATCAGTTCCTCTTTGTCAAAGCCGGTAAAATCCCCCCAAGGAAGGAATGGTAAAAAGAGGAAAACATCTCATCTGGCTTGGATGGGTCTTGAGTCTTGGCTACAAAGCCAGGGACAAACGAGAACCCCATCTCCCTCCAACGCCTGGTGTGTGACACTTCGTAGGGACAGAGCGCGCGTAGTTCGCTGACCTCTTCGAAGATGAGCTCAGGGCTAAGAGGAAAAGGTCTTCAAGGTGAGGTTCTTCAAGGAAGCTTGAATGTAAGGGCTCATAGGGAGGACCTCTCAAGGATTCCAGGACTAAGGCCACATCCCAGTGGGAGTCCGTAGCTCTCTCAGGGGACAGGTCTTCCTAAAGTTGCTTGAAGAGCAACAAAATTTCTGGAGATGCAGCGAGGGTCCATGCCTGTCAACGAGAATACTTGATTTGAAAAGCTGCTCTATAACCTTCCACTGCCGATATGGATAGTCGTTTATCCTTCCTGAGGTGGTGGAAAAAACTCGCTAGTTGAGGGATGGTGGCCTCGTCTGGGGCAATGCCTTTACCTTGACACCAATCTTGAAACAGTCGCCACTTTCCCTGGTACAATCTGCCTGAGGATGGTTTCACAGGATTGGCCATGGCCTCAGCTAACCGCCTGGAAAAACCCCTACCACGGAGGATTTTGACGACAGTCTGAACCCGTGTAAGCGGAGGGCTGACGGATTTGGGTGTAGGCATCCACGTTGTTGGGTTGGGCGAGGAGATCTACTCTGTCTGGTAGGCTTACTGGGTCCTCCAACTGGAGATCCAGCACTTCTGGGAACCAGGGGGCTTCCGGCCACCAAGGAGCTACTAAGGTTACTCGTAGGTTCTGTGAGTAGCGAATCTTCTGGAGGAGGGGGAAAGGCAGGAAGGCGTAAGCATCTAGGTTCTTCCAATCCTGCAGGAGGGCATCCTCTCCCGCTGCCTGCGGGTCTGGGAGTGGGGAGAAGAACACTGGCAGCTTCCTGTTCCATGCGGTGGATAAGAGGTCTATCGAAGGAGAGCCCCACCTCTTTATCAGGCCATCTTGCTACTTCTTGATGGAGGGACCATTCTGTGTTTGATTATCTGTCCCCCTCCTGCTCAGATGGTCCGCCCACCAAACATTTTTCTTGCCCGGAATATATCTTGCTTTGAGGGTGATGTCCATTTCCTCTGCTAACTCCTGGATTTGTACTGCCAGACGACAGAGATCCAGTGAGACTGTGCCCCCCTGTTTGTTTAGATATGCCACCACCGTGGAGTTGTCCGCACTTAGGCCCACCGTTTTCCCTTGGAGTTGAGACAGAAGTGCTGAGAGGGAGGAGGAAGACTGCCTTCAATTCCAAGACATTAATGTGAGCTGCTCTCTCTTCTTCCGACCACAGGCCGCTCACTTCTTCCTCCGTCAGGTGCGCCCCCCACCCTTCTTTTGAAGCATCCGTGACCGAGAAGAATCTCTGGGGTTCTTGGACTGAGCGAGACGCCCCCTTGGAGGTGGGAAGGAACCATCCACCACTCCAGGGACTTCCTTACTTCTTGAGAGAGAAGAATTTTGCTGTTGGGGTCCCCTTCCTGAGGAGACCATTGCTTCTTGAACAGCCACTGAAGCGGCCTCATACGCCTTCTGCTGTGAGGCACTAGTCTCTCTATTGAGGCCATGTGCCCTAAGATGGACTGGCAGAGTTTGGCAGTGGGAGGGCTGGGCCCCAAAGCTCTCCGCACTTGAGTTACTAGGCTGGAGACCCTGTTCTCTGAGGGGAAGGCCTTCATGAGGGATGAATCTAGCGTCATTTATTCCGAGGTACACCACATCCTTTGTCTGGGAGTGAAATCCGACTTGTCGACATTCACCACCACTCCCAGTTCCTGAACGAATGACAAAACTAGCTGAAGGTGATCCACACAACTGCGCAGCAGTCTCGGCTAAGATGAGCCAATCGTCCAGGTAGCGGAGGAGACGGATGCCTCTTGCGTGTGCCCATACCGACACTATCTTGAAGACCCTGGTGAACACCTGTGGAGCTGTCGCGAGGCCGAAGCACAGGCAGGTGAACTGCAGAGTCTTTCCCTTGCTGACAATCCTGAGGGAATTCCTGGAGAGGGAGTGAACAGGGACTTGGAAGTAGGCATCTTGAAGGTCTATTGAGGCCATGAAGTCTCCTCCCTGACACAAGCTCGGACGAGTCTGCCGTTTCCATCCGAAACTTTGTCAGAGAAGGAACTTGTTGAGGGTGAAAGGGCTATATGACTGGCCTCAACCCCCTGTTGCCTTTTCTACCAGGAAGAGTCTGGAGTAGAACCCTGGACCTGGATCCTGAACCTCTTCCAACGCCCCTTTCTGAAGTAGCTTGGATATTTCCTCCTCCAGGGCCCGTCCGCGGTCCGAGTCCGGTCGATAGGAAGGGACTTGGATGGGGGTAGGGGATAGAGTGGGCGTTGACTGGAAGGGAAGACGGTAGCCTGACTTGATGACCTGCAGGGTCCAAGGGTCTTCCGCTCCTGCTTGCTGCCACACTTGCCAATTGGCAGCCAAGCAACCCCCAACCTTCCGCTGACGGGCAGGATCTGGCCTAGAACTTCTTGCGGGGACCCCCCTCTCTTCTGTTGCCTTTCTGCTTTCGCTCCTTTGATGGAAAGGGACGAGTCTTCTCTCTATGGAACTTGTCTTTCGCTACAGAGTAAGGTTTTCTTCTTCTTCTCGCCTACGCACGGGTAAAAGACGGTCCTCTGCGCTTCTCTTACTTGTTGGCTAATTTGTGGTGCTGGCTGTGGTCTATTGGCCCGACATTCCGGTATTGGAGAGCGCCCTAGATTGGAGAAATCGCTCCTTCTTCTCCGCTGCCTTGCGAACTTCTTCCGCTGGAATGAGTTCTTTCTGGAACAGCGGGTTTTTTTCGTAAGTCGGGAGGAGGTCTCTCACTACTGGCGATTTGGCCTCCTTGAAGGCATTCTTTCTCCTTTTTCACCTCCATATTAGCCCTCAGGACCGCTAAATTGTCTGCCTGGTGTGAGAGAGTCTTGATTCCACACTGCATGAA
This sequence comes from Macrobrachium nipponense, assembly GCF_015104395.2. Taxonomy (NCBI): domain Eukaryota; kingdom Metazoa; phylum Arthropoda; class Malacostraca; order Decapoda; family Palaemonidae; genus Macrobrachium; species Macrobrachium nipponense. The sequence continues at coordinate 49,080,376 of NC_061095.1, read as the reverse complement.
CGGAAGACAAGTTCTGCTGCTGCTGAGACTGGAGCTCGGGTAAGAACTACCGGAAGCAGCCAGTCCAGTAAACGTTCCATCCACGAATTCGTTAGCGAGGGCCAGAGCTAGAGTACAGATGAGACCTTCGGTTCTGAGGGAGAGAGCAAGAGGTGCTTCTTCTGTAAGGCGTCCAGACTGACATCTAAGAGATCTGCAAGGTCCCTGGAATATGCAGACTCCCTTTAGTTTGTCCACTGTTGGCCTACCTAATACCTGCTGGCCCCCTGAGCAGGGATAGGAAGCCACCTCTGTTTCTCCGATACCCTAGTTGGTGAAGTCGTGGCTTCTCGGGACGCCCTCTAGCCATGGCTAGCCTAACCTGGTTGCTCCAGGGAGGCTGACCGAGGGGGGCTGCGAATTCTTCAGGTTGAGCACCTTATGTACCTCTGACTGAAACTCTTGGTTTAGATCCTCAGTTTCCGTTAAGCCATTGGCGCTTCTAATCATCGACAGGATCTGGTTGAATGATAAGGGCTCGGTTCCGCAGGTGAGCTAGTCTGACTGCGTCCGAATCGGGGTCAGATCGGGCTCCCCCTCGGAGCAGGAATCTGGCTCGGAATCAGAGCCAGAACTGTCACCCAAATCTGGAAACAGTTCCTCCGCTTCTACTCCAATAGGAACTTCTTCCTGGCTTCTTCCATCTTTCTGGCAGACTCCTCGAGACTGGTGTTCTTCTTCTCCATTTGCTGGGAAACCTCCTTTCTGGAGGTTAAGTAATCCTCCACCGCCTGTTTAACCAGGTTCGCAATATCCAGTGCGGGAGTGAGGACCTGGTCCCCCACTGTACCTGGGCTACCTGAGGGAGGTGGTGCGGAGGTACTAGGCTCAAGCCTAAGCCTAGATTTCTCGGGCATCAACGCTGGCACTGGTCTCTCAGTGTGACCTTGGCCTTGCGGCATCGAAAGATCTCCGTTGATGCTCCTCCTACGCACGTTGTGGCTGGCTGGCTTCTTGCGTCAGGGTTGCCGCAACTTCAGGAGGGGAGGGGTACCTCCGGCTCCTGCGAGTTGGGTCCCGTTCCAGGGCTCCTTAGCACTGTCCTCAGGATGGGATGGAGGGTGAGGGCGTCAGGTCCGTCACTGGATCCCTCCCTGGGGCTGGGCTGATTGTGCCCGAGAGGAACAGGGGGTTACCTTGGCACCAGCTGTGTCTCGGTACTACTCTGCTACGGTCATAACGAGATAGTTCGGCCTTTAGGCTAGTACGGGAACAGATCTCGGTTGAGGCCCCTTTCTTGTTACGCTTCGAGGCAGGAACATGGTTCCCAGCCCTAAGGCAGCTTCTTTCCTCTTATCTGCTTTCCTAGCCCCCGACGACGAAGGTTTCTTTAGCCTAAGTCTCTTGGGAAGGACACTAGGCTCACTAACTGGTTCCCCAGTTAATAAGGAGGAAGGATTACTAGGCCTAGTGTTCTCCAATTGGGCACTATCCTCCTCACACACGACCTTAGGCCCACAGTAGTTGGCCTAGGCCTAGCTTATCGAACTCAACACTAGCGTCACTGAAAAAGCTCTTATGCGCCTCATAATAGAGCCTCCACTGATCATTATTCCACTGCGCACACGTTGAACACGATGTATCAGGGGAACATGCAAAACCCCTACATCCAATACACCACAGATGAGGATCCGAGGTTGGCGAAGGCAAAGATGCACCGCAACGCATGCCATCGGAAACACACACACACAAATCCTCCCCGAAAAACCCACCATAGATCCGTCTTCCATGCTTACAGGGAAGTTAGGATGCTAGGTAATACTAAAGGATAAATAAAAGGATAGGAAAAGGGCACTGGGAAGCACTCAAGCACAGGATGTCAAAGATATATCACGATATAAAACGACTACAGTCGGTCGTCAGCGTTGTTTATCTCAAGTCGAGTCAAGGAAGCGGAAGAGTAGCGTGTTGACACGACGGCTACCGCGAAAAGAATGGTATCACAATGACCTACCCAAGCTGGCCCGGGCTCACCCAGCGCAGTTACCCCAGACCCAGGGACAGCGATTCAAGTTTGAACTCTTTGTATGCGGTAGCGGCGGCGCGTTCCCGCGGATATCCTTTTGTTAGACAACCAACGGTTTGTACTTAGTCGGAACAAATAATAATACTAATAAGTACTTACAGTGCACACACACTAGTAATACAACAAAAATCTTACGACGAAGGTGGGCAGGAGAGGCAAACACACATCTACACCTGACAGCGGCAGAAAGCAGTGATATGTTTACTTCTAGTCGGACGGGACTCCCGACCATCGGACAAGCAGTTACTACCGAACTACCTTGTTATAAATCTTACGACCGGTCCAGCTGGCGCTGAAATAGTAATTAATTCCTTAGGTAAAGGACGAGGGTTTGTATTACGTGTTGGAACAAAGAGCTGTTTCAAACATGTAAAAAGAAAATATGAATAAAGGATTACTATTTTGAGGAAAAGGAGCATAATGAGCCACGTTTTCCAAGAAGAAAAGACTGCAAGATGTGTGCAGAGGAACAGACACACAGTGGACCGTACCATGGAACCTAAATATGTTTACAGCCAAGTGAAAGTTTGGGACTCTTCTTCTTCTTCTGTGAATTGTATGGAAAGGACAGCACAGACTCACTACAGGATAATACAAAAACAATGGGTTTGCGGTATGACAACACTTATAATAGTTTTAACTCATTTTTTTAAATGTTATTTTGGACACAGTGGATATCACTACTGCAAGCACACATCACAGGGATTAGAACTCCCACTGCTTTAAGTTTTATCATGTTTTAATACAAACTTCTGAAAGGGCGGGTGCAGTGAAGTGACAACACTATAATGAATCTTTATGATTCTACCTATGGTAACCTACAGCACTGCAATAAGTTACTGTGATGGGAGGAGATTAATGTTGAAATTATACTTATGATTACGTTCACAAAATAGCTTCACCTTGTAATACTTTCAACAAATGTATTACAAGAGCCACTAGGAAATAGAGCGGAGCTGAGAACCGTTCTGTGACAGATGTGGAGGGCTTAGAAGAGGCACATTATTTTCTGTTACTTTGGGAGAGGGGCAAAAACAGAGCTGTGAGCAACAGTAAAGAAAAGTAATGGGGGGAGGGGCAGGGGGGGAGACAGTGGGAATGCGAAGCACGGGGATGAAGAGAGAACTGCATAGGATAGAGAGCAGCTAGTACCATAGCTGAAATTAAAGAAAAAGTTAGACTGCTGGTAAATAAAATATTACATGAGTACATTACCCCAGTAATACTCTATGCAACAGAAAAAAGAAAACATATGCTCTAACAAATAAAATGCAAGAAAATTTTAAACTGAGATCCCCTGAATGCTAAGCTTCATGGCCATGTTCAGTGGAGTGGATCATAATTATGAATGAGAACTGCCAGAGAGATGTGGTATCCAGGCGACTCTGAGAAGACTGCCATCTCAAAGACTGAGATGAGGAAGGGGTGAGGAACAGTTGGTCAAGAAGCTGTATACACAGAAGTAACAAAGGACCCGTAGGAAGGCCAAAGGGAGTCATGGAAAAGGGGATGGATCAAGAGCCAGACATGATAAGAGTTCAACGCAGAGGACAGAGTAGCATGGAGTGTTCATTTCACATCTAACCCTACAATGGAAACATTGACATAAAAATGTTGATGGTGGGAATTTAAATATCAGAAGCCTTGGATTTTCCATCAGATTAAATAACAGCCATAATCTACAGGTAACATATAAAAGCTATCAATAGCTATCAATAGACATTTACAACATTAAGCAAACAAGAAAATAGGCTAGAGGACACTTCTTTACTTACCTTGTTAGTCATCATGTCAAAGAGTCTACCTATCCACAAAAAGAAAATCAGACAAAATTGATTAGTATCAGTTTGGTTAACAATAACAATAATGACAACAGTACACAAATTTACTATCTAAATTCAACACTAAGTAAGTAAAACTTCTCTGTACGTCACATTGTATGTCTGAGTTAAACTGATTAAAAATGCACATTTTCTCATAAACAATAAAGCACAAGAAAATATTAAGCATTGGACACAGTTTTGTCTGTAAATATAATTTACAATAACAAAAGCAAATCAAGTTTAAAAAAATAATTTATACAAAAAAATGATGAAACAGTATACTTTCTATAGTACTTATAAGTCTTCAAATAAACTGCATACATAAACACACATTCTAAACTAACATACACAGAAGCGCATGTTTATGACTAAAAAATAAACAAGACTGAATATGCTAACATACAGTCTGAGAATTATTAATGACTACCTCTACAAACCCAAGACCACACTGGATTTAAAGACTTGTGTTATCATCTGCATATGATTTGGACCAATAGTTAGTCCTTCCTACTTACTGTACCTCAAAGAAAGGCCTTTTTAATGGCTAAGTGGCTGGATGATGATCATCACAAAATAGCTAACTAAACTAGTACTGAAGGAGCCTTGTGTCATAAAACTGTGAACTATCAAGAAGCAAGAAATAGCCACTTAACTAAAGCTCTATACCATTACAGGCAGTCCCCGGGTTATGTCAAGTTCGGGTAATGGAAAAACACAGTGATATAGCCTGTGCTCGTCCCAAACTGGGAGACCTAACCTATAGCACTCAAGGCCAGAGCAATATATTAGTTTATTACAGACCTTTGAAAGGGACAACAATAGATGTTTATGAAAATTAGTCACAAAAATATAGAAAATATATTGGAATAACCACTGTGTACAAAACAGACACTGAATAAGCAATGCCCATATTTCATTCGATGCTGATGATTCAGGATGCTATAAATGGAAGAAAACTAAAAGTGCTTTAAATCTCAAAAAAAAATTTAAAAAACAAAAAATAAAAACTTGGGGACAAATTTCAAGAAATCTAAACAAAACAAAAAGTACAGCAGTTGAATATAAATCTTCCAAAATCACTGCACAAAAGGTGGTCAAAAACCATCTCAAAAGACAAAAGGTTCATACTAATACTAAGGTCACACATTCACGTATCAACGCACGCACGCCCACGCATGAGCGGAAATTGGTAGTTGGCAACAGCTTACGTCAGTAAACTGTAAATGTAACGTAAAACATACGTAAAATCATAGACGTACAGTGACGGGTCATCCGGGCTCTAAGCTCTGCCCACTAGGGCGCCATAGCCCGACTCCAGTTTTGAAATGTTCAAACAAGTTGTGGGTGGTCACGCCAAATGTCACCTGACGTAGCTCCAGGCATTACACATGGGACCACAGTGACTACTGTTTTCTTTCCGCCGCGAAGACCGTGGGCCTCCTAATTGCGCTGTAGCCTAACGGGGAAACCGATTCGCACATTTAACAACCCTGTGCGACATGGCAACACTGTAGCGTGGTATAAAACAAGGTGAGGTCGGCGCCAATAATGAATAAGGGAAAGGCCCGTGCCAACAAGAAGTGTTGGCTTAATACAACAACAACAACAACAAACAACCCTCAGGTCAGCTGTTGTTTCTGTCTCCCGAGAACAGCAGTTTCCTCCAAATACTCTCTACGCCCTTCAAGATACCAAACCTCCTAAAACGACCAAGGAAGGGACCATAAACGTCACATCTTCTTGCAGGACCTTCTTTCGGCCCGGAGAAGACTCCTTCAGCATCTCCTGCAACACACTCATGTCGAGGAAATGGTTCATCTTCCACCTACAGGAGTCGGAGTTGGATGAGATACAGAGTGATGGACAGCGGACAGGAAGACGACATGACGGACGGGAGGGAGTGGATATTGAACATATTCCACTTCCTAAACCCACATCATCCGTCAGAAGCCCAAGATGTTGGGACTGCAATGGTATGTACTATATTATAATGTCTGACTTAATTTTTTTTTTATTTGTTGAAAATATGCAATATTTTACAGTACGTGCAGAATTCTACCAAAATGAATTTACAACCTGGATTTTCAGAATGCAATATTTTACATTTTCTCATACATGTTCCATCACTTTACAGTCTGCTCTGTTACAGGCTGGCCATTTTGTACCCTACAGCCCCACAATAGTGGCCGTGGTAACGAAGTGAAGTTGACATACATAGAATATTACACTATCGGCGTAAGTTCCAGGTAGACGTCCGACCTTGCTTTCTTTGCGTGTACATTTATGTCCGTTAGCCCATGTCCTGTTTACCAGCTGTTCAAGGTCGTTTCACCGCGATGATGCCCGTGATCCACTACACGTGGGCATACGCTGTCATGATATGTGAATGTGTGACCCCAGCATAAGCTGAGTGAGATATCTGTACATGGGTTTGACAAATACAGGAGATGATCTCTACCCACAAATTATCTGGGGAATGACGTCAAGTTTTTAATAAGTAGCCTACATATACAGTCCAAAGCAGCTTTACAACAGTGAGAATGAAAAATCTAGCAACTGAAGTGACAGGGGAACTTCACCTGAATAAGGATGCTGTTTGTTTCGTGAAGTACAAAAAAAAAAAAAAAAAAGAAAATCAGTGACATTGGGATTTTAGATGACAGTCCAGGTTCTACACTGAAAATGCTTGAAGGAGAAAGTCAAACTGAACATTCTCTAACATCTGTCAAAACTACTACATATAACCATTGTTGAGAAAAAGGAAACTAACACTTCATATAATGCAATTCAGAGGGCAAAAGTTCTGCAACTCTGCTTATGATTACTCATCACACAGTAACCATAGTCTGAAGGGTAAACTTGACTGGAGAATAAAGATCAGCACTTCTCTCAGTCTTGCCAATGAAGAGAACTAAGTAATCTGTTTATAAAAAATGGGAGATGTAGCAGATTTTATAAACTTGAAGCAAAATGAAAAAAGTAAAAGTTGATCTCAATTTGCACCAGGTCCAAAAACTGCTACTACCTCAGTAATCCAAGTAGGTGCCATCATGGAAGAATTTCATGTTTTTATTTTTTTTTTTTTTTAAGAACAACATGTCTTACACTGGTTCTAGTCAGCAGGGCCACAAAATCTATTGCATGACCAGTTTTTTCCGAGTCTTGGGAATATACTCATTATCATTTCTTCAAGATACCATGATATCCTCACTTTCTGCTGAAGATTACCAAGGATAGCACTCACATACAACTGCTAGATATAAACACTAAATATACATAATCATGCCTTCAATTTTCTTATGATTATGCAAAGAAAATAAGTTTAAAAAATGAAAACCCAAAGCCACAATAAATATGACAAATTTGTGACTAATTTGTAGTTTTCATAACTAACAAACCTGAGGTCTTAACATTAGGATTTACTAGCGCCAAGCTGGAAACCGGTAGAAATTAAAATTAAACTTGTGCGATCCAGGGGACTATTGGTATCTACCAGGTCCATGGGGCATGTATTACCCAGAATGCCCTTGGCGTCCTGTGACTTACCAGTTATACTTCTTTAACCCAGTTTAAACTACTAGAGGGGTGGTTCGAGGTGGGCCTTTAAACTGTTAAGACCTCAGGTTTGGTTAGTTATGAAAAATACAAATTAGTTACAAATTTGTCATTTGTTCATATATGAAACAAACCTTTGGTCTTTAAAACATTAGGATAGACTTACTTATTGGAGGGAGGTAAGTCGCTATAACTGACTGGGAGTTTGCCACCTAAATCCATTTCCGAATATTATGAGTATTCCAAGATAATGGACTATGAACCCTTGAACCAAAGATATAAGAGAATCTATTGGTTTCCCTCACTGGGAGCTGGTACCATGCATAGTTATAAAACTATGTGAAAATAGAGTCCTTCCATTCTCCTTAACCACCTTGTTCGCTTGTATCTGGATCTACCATCCTCCTACCTTCCTTATTACCGAGAGGGGTGTGTTGCTACTGAAAAAGTATACTATACTCTAAAATAACTTTACAGTATGGCCGACCATCTCACCTGCATCTAGTCTGTTCCGGCTTATGATGGCACTCTCCTATTCATACTGCCCGTAGGTAAAGGAGTAGAAAGAAAGTAGTAAAGAAAAAAGACCAGTCATCCCATTCATTCTACTTTCATACCTTCAATTCTTTAGACTAGACACAAAACTGACCCGCCATGGGTACTGGATGAGCTATACCACTTGCTGGGCCGCCACCACCGGACCCAAGGAAAAGGTATCCAAGGATCTATGGGCAACGTCTTTTAAATAAAATAAAGTGAAAGTGGTTTGGCATTTCCAAACACCAGCTTTCAGAATTCTCTCCACAGACACATTCTTCTTGAAAGCTAAAGAAGCACTCAAGCCTCTGATGTCATGAGCCCATACCCCTCTCCTGGCTATCTGACCCCCTGTCTTCTTGTCATGTAGGCATTCCTGATTGTTTCTCTTAGCAAAACGAGATTGTATTCCTGGACACTTCCTTTTTGTTCCTTCCTGTACTTACGAACAACCTCCTGCACCCAGGCCTGAGGTGCCTTGTCCTTCTTAAGTACTCTCTCATTAATCTGACGGGACACAGAAGCATCTCATCTCTGTCATTATCTAACGAAATCTGCAGAGAAGGTATGGAAAAGGAGTCAAATCTACTGTCCACTATTGAAGGGTTTTTGAGTTTTGTTTTGGCCCATGAATCTGAACAAACTCGAATACCATTGACTTCTAACCTCTTGAGTGCTTCACGACATATGACAGGCCATGTAGTTTCCCCCACCCTTTTGGTTGAGGTAGGGCCAATAAGAAGACTATTTTCAGGGTCAGGCTCCTATCGTGGAATGTCTTAGTGGTTCGTAGGGGGGTTTTGTCAGACTACTCAGTACCATGGTCAAATCATCAATCTGGGGCTTTTAGTTCTTTTGGCAAACATGACTGCTCAAAGCTCTTCATCAACATGGCCAACTCCCATGAAGATGAAATGTCCACACCTTTCATGCGTAAGACCAAGGCTAAAGCAGCCCTGTACCCCTTCACCGCAGATACAGACATATGCCTTTCTGTCCTGAGATATATCAGAAAGTCTGCTAATTGCTAAATACAGTGGTCCCTTCGTATTCGCGTTCCTCGGATTCGCGGACTCACACATTCACGGATTTTTCTTTGGAACCTATCTAGATATTATTCGCGGACGGACTCGCCCATTCGCGGCATTTTCCGATGAAAATAATCACTAATTAGTGTATTTTGATGTTTATTTTCATGGACTAAATACATTTTTATGATACACAAAAATGATTACTAATTTTCAAATATTAATTTTGATTAATACTGTATTAGTAAGTTTAATAAGTTTAAATGATATCACATAATAAAAATAATAATTCTCTCTCTCTCTCTCTCTCTCGCTCTTCTCTCTCTCTCTCTCTCTCTCTACCCTACAAGATGTGTTTTTTTTTGTGATGATAAATAAATTGATTTACTATTTTCAAATATTAATATTAATTTATACAGCAATAATATCAATTCATTAAAGAAAATACCATAATGAATTAGTACGATTTTAGCTTATAAATTTAAAAAATTATGGAAGAATGAAGAAATCCCAGTATTCTGTCTGTAACTCCAGGTACTAAAAACTGTCATACGTTTGGCAAGTTTTCTTAAGTGACAGGAGGGGGAAGGGGCTGTTGTGCTGTTGCCATCAAGTGCTCATGAAATTTCCCCCTCTCTCTCTCTCTCTCTCTCTCATTTACTGAAACTCGATATTTTTTTTATAGTACTTGTACTAGTATATGTTTTTAATACTTTCAAATAATAATAATAATAATAATAATAATAATGATAATAACTGTAATTACAAAATTCATATTATGTGATAGTATTTTAAAGAAATAAAATACTAATCTATCCATGTCACTTTTAATTAAGGCAACTAACTCTCTCTCTCTCTCTCTCTCTCTCTCTCTCTCTCTCTCTCTCTCTCTCTCTCTCTCTCTCTCTCTTTTGCCACACAAAATAATAATGTGTCCATAGTGGTAACTCCCATCCCTCTCTTTTGCTGGAAGTGTTACAAGTATTTTTTTAGAGAACAGAGAGATAAAACACTCTCTCTCTCTCTCTCTCTCTCTCTCTCTCTCTCTCTCTCTCTCTCTCTCTCTCTCTCTCTCTCTTTTACCGAGATGAAAGAATTTTTATGGTACTAGTATGTAAAATTTTTATTGATAATTTCAGTATTTAATAATAATAATAATAATAATAATAATAATAATAATAATAATAATAATAATAATAATAATAATAAAACTGTAATTACAAAATTCATAATGGTAGTATTTTAAGAGATGAAAATTACCTTTCCAGTTTCAACTTGTAAGGATAAACTCCTCTCTCTTACTGAGATGAGAGAATTTTTATGGTAAAGCACGTGTTTATTTTATTTTCAAATAATAATAATAATAATAATAATAGAAGTAGTAATAATACGATAACTAATTTCAAATGAAAATTCTTACCCTTCGTCTTTTTCTGTATCAACTTTCCCTACCTCAACTCCAGTGACGCGCGCGGGAGCTGGGTGGAAAGTAACAATGCCATACAATGCGGTCAACGAATTTAATGGTTTAATTTTATGTAATCTCCTCTCCTCTCTCTCTCTCTCTCTCTCTCTCTCTCTCTCTCTCTCTCTCTCTCTCTCTCTTACTGAGATGAGATCATTTTCATAGACATGTATGTAATAAGTTTATCATTAATATTTTCCAATAATAATACTATTAACTGTAAGTACAAAATTCATATCTGAGTAGTTTAAAAAAATAAGACAATAATCATTCCATTTCTCTCTTTTAAATACTGTAAGGACAACTCTCTCTCTCTCTCCTCTCTCTCTCTCTCTCGCTCTCTCTCTCCTCTCTCTCCTCTCTCTCTCTCTCTCACTCTCCACAAGATACTTGTCATACATTTGGTGTTTCTACTTCTCCTTTTTATCTCTCGATCTCAGCAAAAGAATTGATAGACAGACAAACAAAAAAAGTAATTGCACAGTCCTCTCTTTCTCTCTTCTCTGGAGAAATATATGTATTTATGGGAGGGGAAAAAAGTTGCCTACAACGTTCATTTCAATCTATTGAAACCGTAAGGAGGTTGTTATTTCTCTCTCTCTCTCTCTCTCTCTCTCTCTCTCTCTCTCTCTCTCTATCTCTCTCTCTCTCTTTTATATATTTCTAATGGTAAAATGTTTAAGATGACTTTAAAATGATATTAATAATACCAATTCAATGGTATATTGGTTTGATGTAGGATAATACTTAAGTAGACATTTGGTATTTGTGATTTCACATACAATTGCTTCCTTTGTAAAAAGAAAATGGATGTCTCAACTAGTAAACCATAGAAAGAAAACGTGCATGACTGAATACTTATGGGGGGACTGAATTATTTTCACATACGTAACTAAGTCATGCAGTACGTACATAGTATGTATTTATGTAAAACCATAAAATAAATTAAGATTTATTTTAAAAACAGTAATAATATTTCAAAGATTAATATGAAAACCATAATAGGATAATTTTATGTGTATTTGATGAAGGATGGTCCTTTTTAGGGATACTTTGGTGTTTGCATGTTCAGGATAGAGTTTGATGAGCACTTTTAGAGGGGGGTTCCAAACATTCGCGGATTCTAACTATTCGCGGGGGGGTGGGGGGGGTCTGGTACGCATCCCCGCGAATACGGGGGACCACTGTAGTGGTACCGTGTGGAGGACAAGTTCCCTCTACGACACAATCACAGTATGTTGACCATTTTCTTGGTATACTGCTGCTGATGACTTTCTGATATTACCTGCCATCTGCGCTGCTGCTTTCTGTGAAAACCCTCTCGCTCGCAGGAGATACTTGACAGTCTCCACCCAGTGAAGTGATAGGGACTTCACCGACCGGTGGTACCTCTCCACGTGCAGCTGACATAGTAGGGTGCTTCCATGGAGGTAACTCTCTTCGGCAGATCTATTAGGAGTTCCAAGAGGTCGCGGAAAACCATCTGCCTTTGGCCATAAAGGAGCTACCAGAGTCATTCTGAGGTTCTAAGACCGCATTACCCTGTTCAAAACCTGACAGATTAGACAAAATGGAGGAAATGCATAAACGTCAAGATTGTCCCACGGGTGTTGAAGCGCATCTTCCGCTACTGCCTCTATGTCTGACTACCGAACAATACACTTCCAACTTTTTGTTGCACCTGGTTACGAATAGGTCTATGATCGGCCTTTCCCACAACATGAGCATTCTGTCCACTACCTGTTGGAGCAAGGACCACTCCATACCCAGGATCTGATCCCTTCGGCTCAACTTGTCAGCCACTATGTTTCTTTTATTTTCCCCGGAATATATCTGGCTCCGATGGCATACTAGGTTCTCTACAGCCCACTGAAGAAGTTGAACTGTCATCACATGTAACTGTCGAGACACTAGCCCATCCTTGTTTGTTTATGTAAGCTACTACTGTGGTGTTGTCTGACATCAATACCACTGACTGTCCCTTCACCCTCTCCCTGAACTCCTGTAGTGCTAGAAACGCTGCCTTCAACTCCAGCACGTTTATATGGAGTTCTCTGTCCTCGCCAATCCATTTCGCTGAAACCATCAGCTCCTCCATATGGGCTCCCCAACCTTCTAGTGACGCATCTGAGAACAGCAAGAGATCCGGGGAGGATTGCTGAAGGGAAACACCCTCTGTCAGATTGTTGTCCTTCACCCACCACAGCAAGTCTTTCCACACTTCTGACGACAAGGGAATCTGCTCGTACGGGTGATCTACTACATGGTGCCCAAAAACTCCTTCATCCTCCATTGTAGAGATCGAAGGTGTAGCCTCCCTTGTGTACTAGTTTCTCCAAGGAAGTTAGAACTCCAGTACTACCTGCCACTGTTTTGCTGGCTGTGTTTGTTTTTCCAGAAAAGGCATTCACCACTTGTTTGCATTTCTCTATTCTCTGTCTGTCAGGAATACTTTGACTTTTATTGTGTCTATAACCATTCCCAGATACACCAACTGCGAATTCTTGATTTATCACAATGCCTAAGCTGTGACAAAACTGTAGAAGTGCCGCCCCTTCCTTGAGTAGTTTCTCTCTGGACTTTGCTATCACCAGCCAATCGTCTAGATATCTATTAGCCTGATCCCCTGGGCATGCGCCCATGTCGACACAAGAGTAAACACTCTTGTAAAAACAAAAATTGAGGAGACGTTGTCAATCCGAAGCACAGAACTTTGAACTCGAAAAATTTCTCTGCAAGATTGAAGCGAGGAAAGAAATTTCCTTGAAGACTGATGGACTGGGAGGGATCTGAAAGTATGCGTCCTTGAAGTCGATTGTCAGCATAAAGTCCTTGATCCTGACTGCCTGTAGAACCGGCTTTGGAGTTTCCATTTTGAATCTGGTTTTTCTTATAAACAGATTCAATATTGACAGGTCTATTACTGTCCTCCAGTCCCGTTGGGTTTGGGTACAAGGAAAATCCTGTTGTAAAACCCCTTTGACGGAACAGATACTTGTTCCACAGCCCCTTTTCCATCATCTCTTCACTTCCTCTCTTGCAGAATAAAAAGCCTTTTGAGGTTTCTTGAGCATAAGAGAGGTGAGGTAATGGCTGTTCCGTCAGGGGTGGGCATACTTCGAACGGAATCAAATACCCGACCCTGAGAACATCACCACCCACTGCTCTGCTACCCAGTTCCTGCCACACCTTCCAGTGATTCGACCAGGCAACGCCCCACTGGTGTGGCTGAGTGATGAGAGGCGCCCATCCTATCACCTTGAGCCTCTACCTCTTCCCCTAATCCCCTTCCTCTGTTATTTCTATCGTGAAAGAAAGCCGATGAGCTAATTTCTTTGGGGAAGAGGTTCTTGTTGCTCTACTAGGGATGTATTCCTCACTGGCTTCTTTCGAGGTATTGCTGCTGCCTTTACCTCCATATGGTTATTTTGACTGTTAAGATGTTTTTCTAAACTGTCTGCTCGCTACCAATCTATCGTTAGTGTCCATCCTTCTCCTATCTATAGCCACTTCTAGTATGGCTTCTGGCAACAGCAATTGCGACTCTAAGATATTCCCATTCCTCATTGCTAGCAGGGAATCAAATCAACAGAGCGGCTTAGCCTAGCCAAAGCTGCATCTCTCCTCATTAATAGGATATTTGCCCAAACACTGGCACTCAAATTGGTCAAATACGCAATTGCTTTGGCACTTGATAGTAGTAATCTAATGAACATTGATTCATCACTACTTCTCTCGTCATTTCTGAGGATGCAATCTTTGCTACTGCTGTTGACCAAAGATCCAACCAAGAAGCGGTCTGAAAGACAGAAGAAGCTGCTGCTTCTAACGTAGCAGCTCTTGGCAAGTCATCGAAGGGCATTACCATTTTTTTACTTGCTCTAAGGTTAATCCAGGTCTTAACCTTAACCACATTTGGGTTTGGGTTAATTTGTCTAGATAGCAAAGGAACCGTCAATGTCGATAATATTTCCTATGTTTCATCATCGGAGGAGGATACCACTTAAACGATCTATTTGATCTTAAAGAATTATCCCTTCCCGCAATCCGTGCGTTTACATGCTGTAAAACTGACTCTGCATGACTTGAACAAGGCAATTCATACGACACCTTGGTATCCTTTTTTTAAACCCAAACGCCATGTCAATCCCGGAGGAAGCATAACTGGCAAGCGTTTCCGTCTACCCCGAAAGGTTATTGAATTGACGAATCAAATCAATCACCTCTTGCATACGGAAGCCAGAAACTCTTGGTTTTCTCCTTCCATCTTTTGTTCTAGTGTGCTGTGCTCAGGCACGGAGACGCTATATCACTCCTATCCTGACAAACAGCCGGGTATTTTTTTTTTTTTTTTTTTCCTCGTGGCGTCTGTCCCTACGGCCGCGGTCCATTTGATCTAGGCTGACCGCCGACGGCTGGATCCCGAACAGTCAGCAGGAGAGCGAGACCGCCTCACTCCTTCTCTGCTCGCGGATCGAGAGCGAGAATCTCGCCTATACCTTCAAGATGAAGACTCTCTCGAAACCGAGTTCACTTCTTCTCCATGACGATGATATCATCTCCAATGACGTCGAGGAATTCGGCCTTGATCCTTCACCATAGGCGGACAACTCGTTCCAACCAACGTATCAGGACGAGGTCGCCAACTCACTATTCTTCGTTCTTTTAATAGGAAAACCTTTTCATTTTTTTTCTCCGTATTTTAAACGGTCTTACAGGCGAAACCAGGTATCTGTGCTCTATCCTTTGCTGCACTTTTCGCCCCCCCACGTGATTTCACAACGACATTGTAGTCTTCCTTTTTACTCTTTGTCGTCTCTACTGGCAACTCCGCATCTGGCCGCCAGCCCAGCGACCGTCGGCTCACTCGCTCGTTCGGACTCTTGTAAACGGCTTCGTCCACTAGCTTTGAGCTTATCAGCCACTGACCTTCTTGCCTTTCTTGCTTTGACTGGGATGTGACAGTTCTGGCCGAATATGAAGAAGAATTCACTCTTCTCCTCTTGGCCGGGCCCGAGGATCAGTCACGAAATCCTGTATCCTCCAACGCGTGACTGGTACACGCCGTGACGTCATAGAACTTAGCGATGACGCCGAGCTAGAAGAAGAAGACTAAGAAGAAGACGAATCACGCCTTTTTTCTTTTCTTTTTTTTTTTTGTCTTTCTTTATAATTTTCTTCTCTAGATCTTGTATCTCTTCATTACAGTGTGTACTACCGAGTCAGAAAGCGTATTTAGGTCCGGAGGCAGCGAAGAAGACTGAGAAGCGTAGCTGTGAGTCATGGTCCGCCATGTCGGGTGCTGTGACATTGGTTGTGACGCACACCAATCTCGTTAGGGAGAGACGTGCGGCTGTGCTGGCATCCCTGTTGTTTGTAGCAAAATACTGCCCACGTTCAAGAATCGCGTCAACATTGAAGGGTTGGCGTAGCTGCAGCATTATTTCCCCAAAAGACAATTAAGGGCGGATGAGGAATATTCGACTCTGCTGGAATCGTGACGCCATATAATGCGACAGCAAACCTTCCAAGGTTGGTACGCCTGGTAGGCCTAGAGCCGCCCACGTACCCTCCATCCTGTTCGCATCGGGAGCCGGCACCTGGAACAAAGATGGCGACGCTCCCACCCTCCCTCTGGGAACAACGGAGCATAAATATTATTCATAAAAATTACCCAAAACCCTTCTGGAGTTCGATAACGAACCGCTAGGAGAAACCGAAGGGGTATGGGACAAATCAAAGGCAGGTGGCAAACATATGGAACAGTCTGGTGGTATTGCCGAAACAAAAGAAGCCGGCAACGCTTAGTCATCCAAAGATGGCGTCGACTCCTTTCTTTTTGTACTGCCTTTCTCATAAAAACTTCCTCCACTGTTCCACCGACCAACCATGACAAACAGAACAAGGATTAGTAATTGTACATACATTTTCCACTGCACCTACACACGTTGGATGAGGATCAGTCGACACCGAAGTTCGGGAATCTTTGAACACGGAAAATCCACAGATTCGAAACAGAAGGAAGATCCCGACGGTGACGCAAAAACTCCATCGCCACCACTTACACACTCTTACAGCTCACACCCACCCATGAGCACCACTCAGAGAAAGAGAATTAATAAGAAAAATTAAAAAGAAATGGATAAAAAGGGGCAAACTAAAACCGGCTTTAAACAGATAGACAGAGAACACGTCCTATCTTAAAGGCGGTAGAAAGATAACTGGTAGGTCACAGGACACCAAGGGCATTCTGGGTAATACATGCCCGTGACCTGGTAGATGCCAATAGTCCCTGGATCGCACAAGTTTAATAATTCTACCGGTTTCCAGTTTGGGGCGCTAGTAAATACTAATATTAAGACCGAAGGTTTGCTTCGTATATGAACAAGTTATGTTTAATAAAAAGACACCATGTAGACTCTTAGTTAAATTCTAAAAACAATAAAGTAACCAACCAATAAAAGACACCAAATGAAACATACAGTAGTTTTATATATTGTATGGTACATAGAGAAAACTCAAAAACACTATATGTACTGCTGGGTTAACTTAGGTTGCAAGAATACAAACAGCACTTGACACAAATGCAGCAACAACACCATCAAATTGTTAACATAAATCCTGAAAATCTCTACCCATTTTGAAGTAATAATGAGGTGATGTAGTTCCAAGAAAAATGGCTGGAGAGAACTCGCTACACTAACTCAGCAACTGAAACTGCACATTATTCATTTAGTCAAGGTGGTCTCAACCAATATTTGAAACACCAGGTTCATCTGTTTGGGAGATGGCCAACTACTAAGGACAAAAGCAGTACATATTGAGGGTGAAAACCAAGGAAAATCTCGAGTGTGCCTGAAAGCTCACTCAAGTCAGAGAGACTGTTAAGCCTTGGATTACCCTCAGTTATGGTAAAAGTATGAGTTTGTTATTCATATGAAAACATATCCACTGATAAAAGCATCCATTTATTTAAATACTGTAGAGTATATGTTATGTGTAACTTTTAGGCCCTGCTGTTTCGACAATAAACTTTTCTGCATTGTATTTAATACTAAACTTGTGGGGCATTGTGGCATAAAAGTTAGCTTATATCCGGAACCCCAAGTAATGATTAGTAGTATTTCTCAATTGTTCAGTTACTTAAAAAAATGTTTAATGCTACATCAAAAAATCTATTCCTGTATCAGCTGAGTACTGACTCCAAATTATCGATATCGATTTGACACTTAAATTTCAAAAGATTTATCTCAAATAAAAATTCACAAAAGATTCTCTGAAGCAAATGGGCTTCTTAATCTAACAGTCCAAATTAGATTTCAGGTACTGACATTTTTAATCTTTAAAACATAAAATGAAATCAAATGAAGGATTAGAGCACATACCTGCTATTTCATCTACTGGAAAGACTTCTCTCTGATCAATGTCGGTCAGCAAATTCAAAATCTTCTCCAGATATTCTCCCCAACGACCAGACACGTCAAACTTCCCGGCTCCTTCGATCAGGTACTTTAAGCAATGCTTAATAATAGTTACCTTCTTGTTATATTCCTCCTCGTTCAAAGGCTTGTTAAGGTCTGCTACTTCTTCATAAATCGTTGCAAGCATCACTATGAGCTTCTCCAAAGCTACATCCACAGTTTCCAGGTCAACGCTACAAGCACTTTCTTCCCAAACACTAGCCGTAGGAGGGGCCAGTGGGGGGTTACAACTTGACTTGATGATACTGAAGAGTAAAGGTATGCTATAGCAGTTGACCTTCCGCTCAAACTCAATACATAGCAGTTCTCCTTTTGTAAACATATCCGGATGATGAAAAGCAAATTCATAAACGCTAGTTGTCTGTGCGTAGGTCTGGTGAAATACGTAGAGGAAGGCCTGTTTTACGGGCCCCCATAAAATTTTGTGGAGGCGAAACCTCAGCATCTCGTCTCCCATGCCCATGGTGGTGGTGGGTTCTGTAGAAAAATGAAAGATATTAGAAAATATTTAATGTGTACCTACAATGATTATAGTATACAGAGATTTTTTTTAAATATATATCCCAGCATACAAACTACATACATACTCTGCAGCTTTAAACAGAGCAGAAACAGGTTCTGAAGCAAGGTGCGAATTATAATCACACTAGTTCACGATAAAGAAATTGTAAACAAGCTTGAGAACCTCCATGATTTGAACATTCTGCCTCCCCCCCCCCCCCCCCAAATAAATTCGATGGCCCTTATTTACAGTTAATTGGGTTCACTGACAGTCTCTTTATATTTTGCTTCTTATGTTATTGCTTTCATTGTTCCTCACCTTCCTGACTGGATTCACTATTCAGTGTAAGCTAATGAGGAAGTCTTCAGTATCAATATCCCAGCAAAAACAGGAAAGTAAAGCATAACTGGTAACAAGAAAATAACAAACCCTGATGAGGGGCAATTTCAACAGAACTTCTGAACACAGCATATGAATATCTGATCCTCAGTCGGAGGCTCAAGATATGAAGTGAAGGAATCATTTTAAAAACAGTGAAACACAAAGATATGACAGTAGTTTTATGTGTACTGTATTATGTAGAACTCATGTTAATGAGATCTGGACCTGCTTGTACATATATACAATAAACCATCAATTATCTGCACTACAACTTTGAAAATACCTTTTTAGCATGAATGGGCATAAGCATTTTTCCTCACTCAAATGATTTTAGCACTAGAATCGCATTTAATTATGAATTACTGTACATCTCTAATGGTAGTCTGGTCACTTTATTTTTACTTTGTTAATTGTACACAGTGTTAATTGTACTGTACTAGTGCAGGCTTAAGTATTCACTGACCCTATGTCTGCTTAATGAACATATCATACCTATTACTGCAGTTAAATTAGGGATTGCTATGTGGGTATATTCTATATTGTTGCCTTTTTTGACTGAATATTCACCTACATAGCATTCCACTCCATTTGTATTTCAGTAGAAACAGAAGTTAACACAAAATCACTTTAGCAGCACCAAATTCAGTAACACCAACCGGTTTCTTTTAGCACCAACTGATTCCTTAAGAGATATGAAAGACAAGTTATTGAGCACTATTCACTGGACAATGTAGCAAGCCTTTGGGGTTTTGGTGTCAGTGTGACATGAACAAGACTTCTCTAAGCACTCACTAACCTCCTAAAATGTGTTGGCACAGGTTCACTTTCCCAGTATATTCTTCAAAGAGTTTATGATCCCATTTTCTGACTCCTATTACATTTCCTTCCTTGACCATTTTTGGCATAACATTGGCAGACTTTCTGCATAATAATAGGTGTTGACAAACAAATACCATATTGTACATTAGCTAAACAACCGAACTTTTGTAACTGTAAGTAAATACTAATATCAGATGTACCAATGCTCACTGAAACTTCCAGCTGTAAAAAATTTCTCTGAAAACTGACTTTATGTATAAATTAAAGGTTTTAATGAATGAAATTCCTTCAAATAGAAATAACAGTTATGAGTGAGCCTTCTTTACTTACTTTGCTACCAACGTCCAAAGAACCATACAAATAGTTTGAACTTTAATAGCACTCACAACACAAAAGACGCTCTTAACAAATTACACTAAGCATCCACTTCTTTTTCACTCTATGATATATGGGAATCAAGTTCAGGATAGATTAAGGGTCCTGAGAGGGAGGGGCATTACCCACCCATGCCAGATAAAACTCAATATTATGAGTTACATTTGGTTGGTGTTCCTCCAAGGTGTATTTTTCCTCTGGAATTCATAGCCCTCCACATCAGGTTAGGTTAGGCAAGTTTGAGAGGGGAACAAAAGTCACCCAATGGCAGGTAAAACTTGATGCCAGAGTTAGATTAAGTCTGTTAGGTTAGTATATCCTTTCTTTATTACCATTGCACTCAATATATATACTATATATTTTTTTTATTGTTACAGATTATTCACATGACCTATATAGTTTGACTATTACGTACTTATATTGGTATCTGCATAATGTTTTAACCAGGTTTTGTGATGACAAAATATATTTTGACATTTCTTTCACACTTGCAAAAACTTGTCTTTGCTAAGAGAAATGAACAGTTTAACCCCTAACTGCAAAAAAAATTAAATAATAAAAAATTATTCACTTATTTGATGAGCCATCTGTCTTCCAATCGCTCTTATGTGTTCTAATTATTCTCAGTCATCACCTTCCACAAGAAAGACATTCTTTTGAGATACTCTTCCAATCACCATGGTGATGTGACTACTCTTCTCTTCTAATCACCATGGCAATGTGACAATACTTTTCCAATCACCATGGCAATATGACAATACTCCGTCCTGTCACCATGGCAATAAGTGAACACCTATGCTTCCAGTCCACCATGGTGATGTGACAATACTCTTCCTACCACCATGGTGATATGACAATCTCTTTCTATCACCATGGTGATGTGGCAATCTCTTCCTATCACCATGGTGATGTGACAATATTCTTCCTGTCACCATGGTGATATGACAATATTCTTTCAATCATACTGTTTTCATGAGTTGATTTCTGCGTTTTGCAGTAGTACTGTACTTGGCATACAATTGTGGGCTTACCCAAAGCCCTGTTATACACAGCTGCTACAGTTTAGGGGCACGGCAGTGTTCATTTGTGTTTGACAAGTTAGATTAGGCGAATCTGTCATCTTTCCGTAATGGTTTTCTAAAGTATTTGCTTGCTTTTTCAAAATATTTCATATAGATTTAACTCTTACACACCTTAATTCCATAGAATTTTGAGTTACTAGGAATCCCAATAACCTGGAACTGTGAATTAGTCGTACAAGAAATATCAAGTGTCAAAACTCAGGAGAAGACTCGGTAAGTGAGTGAAAGCTCAGGCCATCTCAGGTCACATGCCAAAGGCCTAACAGTAGCATTTGTTTTATGAGGCGATTCAGTACCGGCAAACGTGTGCCAAGCGCAACTACTCTGTATATGAAAGCAAAGGTTTGTATTCATGTTGGAACATCTGTGAATTAGGCCTGTGAGAAAGATCTGTGTAAAATTCACTGGAAACATGAAAATATAGCAAAAAATGAAAATAAATATGAATGCTGAAAACTCACCATATAAATTTTTGCATTAAATTTCAAAGTGACTGATTGGCCTGTGCTCTGTTTACAATATCTAGTGATATAATTCATAATTTTTTCAAGTTTCCTTACCTACATTCCCCACTATGGCCACATCCTTCCCTATCATTATTAGATGTAGGGGTGATGGGAATGAGGGAATGAAGTGGTCAGCAATAACAACGAGAATCATGGTAAAAAAAAAAATGCATAGGCCTATATAAATATAATAATTTCATTACTTTGCACAAAATTAATATATGAATATATATATATATATAGAGATAATATATATATATATAATAGTACTATAGAAAGATAGAGATAGAGATATATATAGATATATATATATAGTAGATATAGATATATAGAGAGACATAATAATAATCATGATATATATATTAGTTATCTAGTAGATTTTTTTAATGTATATATAATGATAGGTATATATATATAGATAATAGAAGTATTAATGAGATTTATTATATATATATAGATGGATAGATATATATATATATATATATAGATAGGTAGATATATATATAGTTATATATATATATAGTATATATATATATATATATATAGTATATATATATATAGGATATATATATATAATATATATATATATATAGTAGATATATATATATATATATATATATAAGATATATATATATTATATATATATATATATATATATAGATATATATATATATAGAGATAGTATAGATATATATATATATATAGATATATATTTAGATATATGATATATATATATAGTATAGATATATATATATATAGTAATATATATATATATAGATATATATATATATATTATATATATAAGATCTCTATACATATATATATATATATATATATATATATATATATATATATATTTATTATATATTTATATATCTATATATATATATATATATATATATAGATATTATATATATATAGCTATATATATATATATATATATAGATAGTGTATATCCTATTGATATATATATATATGTATATACATATATATATATGTATCTATATATATACTATATAATATTATATATCTAGAATATACTGATATATATTATATAGTATAATATATATATATGTATATATAATATATACGTAGTGGGTCAGATATATATTCTAATATATATATATAGATATATATATATACAGACCATATATAACATAGATATATAGATGCCTTTATATATATATAAAAATATATATGTGTGTAATATATATATATATATATATATATATATATATATACATATATACATAATATGTATAGAATATATATATATATATATATATAATATGATATAAAATATATAATCTATATATATATCTATATATAATATATTATATATATAAGATTATATATATATATATAGTATATATATATATAGGTATATATAGATATATATAAATTATATATCTAGTATATATAGATATCTATATATATATATCTATATATAATCTATATATTATTTATATTATATATAGATATTATATTATATATATATATATATATATATATATATATCTATATATATATAGATCTAATATATATATATATAATATATATATATTATATATATATATATATATAATACCTTTAATTATATTATATATATATAAATATTATTATATATATATAATAATATTAATATATATATAGATATAGAATATATAGATATATACATATAATATATTAGAGAAGAGATATTATATATATAATATAATATATATATATTCTTATATATATATATTATATATATTATTTTATATATGTATATATGTATATATTAATATATACATATATAATATATATATAATATATGTATAAATATATAATATATATATATAATATATATATATATATATAAGATATATATATATATAGATATAGAGAGAGAAGAGAGAAGGAGGGAGAGAAGAGAGAGAGAGAGGGAGAAGAGAGAAGGAGAAGAGAGAATGCGTATTTATAATATAAATATATATATATAATATATATAATATACAATATATATAATATATTATAATATATATATATATATATATATAATATAAGATATATATATATAGAATATATAATATATAATATATATATATATATATAATTAATATAATTACTTAGCATGAAAATTAATGCTTTTGGCTAAGCTAACCCTACACAGTCATAGGCCTAAGGCAATTAGGCCTATCATGTAGGATAGGCTTATATGAATGTCTTGGTATGAATATTAAATTAATAATCATCAACACAGGGTGAGACACAATAAAGCCTAGGCCTACCAATTCCAGCTTCCCATTTAGGCCGAGCTCGGTCCAAACAGCATAGTAGGCCTATGGTAACGAAGACTGACGGCCTCTCGATAGGCCTAGTAGTATATGAATATTTGCATGTAATAATCAACAAATAATGACCGAAATAGGATTAAACCGAATGTAGGCTACTTGTTGCAGTTGAGCTCAACGGAAACTACGCAGTCATAGGCCTACGGTAACTAGGCCTAGGCTAGGCCTATAAGCCTATTTTAGTTTTGTATTATAGGCCTATATTTAAAGTAAGATGTTGTTTTGTCTAAATAATTTCAGGAATTTAACGAAATTAAGTTGATTATTAGGTAGAATTATCATCTGTAGGTCATATTATTAATAGGTAGTATGTATATAAATATAAACACTCGTAGGCCTACCTCGAGAACCATAGGCCTATAGCTATACAAACTCACCCAACATTTCACGACGATGGAATTACTTCAGGTAAATCTCCCTTCCACATTACACTAATTGAACGTCGTTGATTCACTCAAATGCCCGAATTAAATTGGTAGATTTATTTCTTACGTTGTGGTTCGTGTCCCCTCGAGAAACTGTGGAGCTGAGGGAACCCTCATCTGCTGCTCCGCGAGCGTTCCGTCGAGCTCGCGAGTCCGGTGTTTTTAAACTTTTTTTTTTATAATTTTCGTCTGTGTTTCGTCCCTTTTAATATCAGATCATCCTTTCATATATATTTTAAGTGATTACATTCTATAATTGACATCATTAGCATCAAATTATGGCGTTTTCAAGCATTTCAAGTAAATATTGCATTGACGAACGCGCTATCAGTTGGCTTTGGGAGCACTGTTTTAAGACTTTTTATGAATTTCGTCTGCATTTCGTAATTTTGAAATACTAGATCGTCCTATTATGTGTATTTGATGCTATTAAATTCTACAATTGACGTATTATCACCATCAAAATAAGTTGTTTGAAGTAAATATGGCACTGACGAGCGTTCTATTTGAAGTAAATATGGCACTGACAAGCGTTCTGTCGGTTGACTTTGAGAACGTTACTTTACCAGTTTGTATGAATTTCGTCTCTATTTCGTAGTGTTAAATAACAGATTTTTCCGATAATATATATTCAGTTTAAAAAAAATATAGGTGACGTATTATTAACATCAAAATAAGTTATTTCAAGTAAATATAACAAATGTCTTGAGTTACACCGGTTTACTTCGGGAACGTTACTTTACCACTATTTGCGAGGTCGTCTGTATTTTGTTCTTTTAAATATAACATCATCCTGCAGTATATGTTCATAATTATTAAATTATGTCTGTTATATATTGTTGACATCTAAAAATGTATTATGTCAAGTAAGCATGACATTGACAAGAGCTCCACCGATTACTTCAGGGGCTTATTTTTACACTACGAAGTTCTTCTATATTTCTTACATTTAAATATCAAATCATCCTCCAGTACATGTTTGAAAATTTTAAAAATTTTAGTGTATCTATTATTTATATAAAAGATGTATTGTTTCAAATAAATAAGGAATTGATGAGCGCAATCTTCGTCTCGTTTGGTAAGAAACGGTGCCCGGTGGACGTCTTTTTTTCTTTTCTTTTCTTTTTTTACTTTTAAATATCAAATATCTTCCATATATGTTTAGAACTATTAGAAATATTAATATATATACTATTTACAATAAAGAAACATGATATTTCAGTTAAATCTAGGATTGACAAGCTCAAATTCCATCTTATTTGGTACGAAACGGCGCCTGGTGTATGGGTACCGCCGTGGGGCAAATCCGTAAATAGTCTGAACACACAGATTCCCTTTCCTTTCCTCGGCGGGACGGAGAAGAACACTTGGAGGGCAAATCGAAGAAAGCCGTTTGTTGTTTATAAATAAATTCCTCCACAGATTTGGACGGCGGCGGTTGCCGAGTCTTGTTTATTTACTTGTTTACGTTTTTAGAAGGTCAGAGCCCAAAATTGTCCTGTTTCTCTTCCGGAATAGCGAACCAAAATTTTCTTCTTCTTCTCCTTCTTACGTTTTCAGAAGGTCAGGGCCGAAAATTGTCATGTTTCTCTTCCTGTATAGTAAAGCAGAATTGCTTTATATATATATATATATATATATATATATATATATATATATATATATATATATATATATATATATATGTATATTATATATAATATATATATATATATATATATTATTGTTTTTCTCCATAGTAAATAACCATTTCCCTTTTTTAACGTACTAGAAATAAAACAATAATTTACTCGGTGAAAAGAACTTTGTTTGCATTCCGATGTTATGAATAAGCAGACTTTTTTTCTTTCTTTACTCGATCTCCGAAAACGTAGCTTAGTAAATTGAAACTGCATTTATTTATTTATTTATCTCTCCATTTATTTATTATTTATCTTTCTCCATTTATTTATTTATATATTCATTTATTTTGCGTGTAGCATATAATGGCGGCCAACACTGACGCCACAATTATGGTCACGCAAGCACGCGCGACCATTACCGAGATTAATGGTGACTCACCTTTATGGCAACGCCGACCTTGGCGAGCCTATCAGTCCCTGATATTTAAAAAATTGGCATTAAGAAATTTAACTTTATATATATATATATATTATCTATATATATATATATATATATATATATTATATATATATATTGTTGCATGATATCAGTTTGTGACCTAGAAAATCTCATGTGAGAAACAGTTGACTTCAAGTTAATATACCGTTTTCTGGCCTGTAGGCGGTCAGTGCCATCAGTGCAACCTCATTTGGTGCACTGCAGCAGTGGGCTACTTATATAAGGTCTTTGCAGCATCCCTTTGGCCCCAAGCTGCAACCCTTTTCATTCCTTTTACTGTACCTCCATTCATATTCTCTTTCTTCCATCTTGCTATCAACACACTCCTAACAATTGTTGCATAGTACAATTGCGAAGTTTTCGTCCCGTTGCACCTTTCAAACCTTCTTACTTTCAGTTTCCATTTCAGTGCTGAATGATCTCATAAGTCCCAGTGCATGACCTTTGCCCTTAATTCTAAGTTTAATTTTCATGTGAAAATCAGCATTTATTCCATAATTCTCATAAAGTCATTATACAATATATATATATATAGATATATATCTATATATATATATATATATATATATATATTATATATATATACATACACAGGGACTCCCAGTCATTCTGTCTTTAACCCTTAAATTGCACACTGGAGCTTAGGCTGAGCATTGGTGCGCTGCGACTTAGGCCTACAGATTATTTTGTTTGAACTTCACTAGTTTTTCCCTGCACCAGAGGCTTTCGTTTAGGAACCTCTACTACCACAACCCAATTAGACAAAGGCATTTCAGTAAGAAATTATCTAGCTTCGCTGAAAGGAATTATATATGTCACACTTTGTTGACTATTGATTTTATCAAACAAATTAGGACGCAACCCTACTTAAGTAGGGTAAAGGGCTTATGTCTGAAGAATGTTGTTTATGGCAGGTTAGCCAAGATATCTGGTGTAGTATAGTATCAACATTCTTTTGTTTCCGCACAATCCAGATATGTTTTCAGTCAGTGATGAAAAGCATGGCTAAGTTCCAATCTTAACCTGCAATGTTGGCATCAAAATAGCAACGATGCTATATTAATTTGATCAAATTTCTGTAGTTTTTTAAGTATTTATTTGTATGATCATCACCATAAGTCCCAACTTTGCAGTTATATTGGTCACAATACTATTAACATTGTTCTTTCTTTATTATCTTAGACCGAGAAGAAGTTGAAAATAATGGAGACACAATTGCCCTGCAGAAAAGAAAACAACATAGAAATGTCACTGTGGTGGCTTTCACCCACTCCCAGAACAGCATGCCACTAGTGCTAGTACTACACCTGATCGGAATTCCATTTATCCAGGCATTTATTAATCAATGCCTGGTTTGAAACCTACAAGGTTCATGGAAAGTTTGGTCATTGATGGTTTTATGACACCAACGGGGGAACATTTTCATCTTCACCAAGCATTGTGGCTATACATCCAAACAAGTAGAATAATATAGCATAGATGGTAAGAGGATAGAAGCTTGAAAACTTAAATGTTATAGGATCATGATGGCTATGTGACACTTCCAAATAATTGTAAATGTTATTGTAGTAGGCCTACATGAGAGCCAGCACTGCCCAACCCACACTGGTTCAGTGTTTGTTGTTACAACAGCATCATTTTATACAAACCAGTTTGTCATAGTACCAATCAATCAGCAGCTAGTTCAATGAAACCATTGAGTGGATTACTCTGTATCTCTTTTTAAATACTCCAACTCGTTATGAAGGAGTTATGGGAGTTCCATTTGACAACGTCCTTAAGAGAGAGAGAGAGAGAGAGAGGAGAGACTGGGAGACGAGAGAGAGAGAGAGAGAGAGAGAGAGGGTATAATTGGTGGATGGATGGTTAACGATTGAATTGGCTGTTGGTGAGTTCTGGGTTGTCTGCTGGTGCAGCTGGAGTTAGTTGTTAAGATCAGAGTTTTGACTGTGAAGATCAGTAGAGTTGGCAGCGGTCTGTGAAAAGTGTTGAAGGCATTGAAAGTCATTTGAGTTGTGTGTTATTGATTTGTTGTTGGTTATTGTTAAGTTTGAAATTAATTGCTTTAGAGTTGTTGTGCCTGTGTTGTTGGATTTGTTTGTGCTTGTGAGTTTCTGTTGAGTTATATGTGAGTTGTTATAGTTGAGGGTTGTTGTTGTTGGGGGCTGTTGTTGTTTCTTGGTGTAGTTGTGAGTTGTTGGGAGTTGTTGTTGGTGAGCTGTTGTGATTTCTTGGTGTTGTTAGTGGGTGTGTGTTGGCTTGTTGTGTTGTTGATTTTTTTGTGTCCTTAGTGATTGCTTCTGCAGTGGTCTTTTGATGTGGCTGTGTTCCTTGTTTGTTATTGTGTTGTTGAGTTGTGGTTGTATTCCTTGTTTGTGGTTGTGTTGTTGAGTTATGGTCCTTGGTGGTTGAATTGTGGGGTTATGGTCCTTGGTTGTTGTTGGTTGTGTGTTGGTTTGTGATGGTTGTTAGTGTCTCAGCGACCTTGACAAGTGGACAGCACAGCATAGCCCAGAGTATCTGGAGTTGGGTGAGTACATGTGTTTGTGTATTTTCTGTTCTGTGTGTAGGTAGGTCAATTGTCCTGCGTGTATTCCGTAGTGTAAAGAGGAAAGTGTGACTGATGGTGAGTTCGGCAGCTGGATTGATTAAAAGTTTAATGTTTTGGGGGGGGGTTGGGGGGGAGGATTTTTGCCCACTTGTTTTTGAAGGCTTGTAAATCCGAGCCACGATCGTCTCTTTAGAGCTTAAACATGCTAGCCTGGTCTGGGTACTTTTCCTGTGAAAAGAATTTGTGGGGTTTAAGGAGTGTGCCCCAATTTTAGAGACAGCTTTCATCATCTGAGTTATTTAGTCACCCCAAAGGAAAGTGTAAAGCAACTGGAAAACCCAAAATGTAAAGAGAAATGAAACGTCAAGTTAAATTTTCATTAAAACTAGCTGAAGAATTTTTTGGAGAAGGAAACTTGAAAGATAAAGGGAAACTGTTTCACTAAAGCACTGAATTTTGATGAGATACGGGATCATAAGTCAAGTTCACAAGATTAATAAAGGGATAAACTCAAGTTCACAAAATTAATAAAAAGGATAAGGTAATTCAACATTGCGCGAATTCAACAGAATAGAACAAAATAGTAAACAGAGGAGAAATATAGAGGAATGACTCATAACAAAGCCATAAATAGGAAAGGTAGAAAAGAAAAAGTAGGTAAGTGAACTTAGCACTGAGAAATACCAATGGATGGAGAGGAAAACAGAGCTTGTGATGTCAAGAACAACAGATTTTAACCAGTTAGATGGAAGGTTGGGCCTAAGCTTACAGAGGGAAGGAGTAAGGAAACCATCACAAATTTTGGGTAACAAAGCCTCAAGCCGTATGCTGTTGAATGCCTTTGAGATCATTGGTAATGGAAAATAAATCTCTGAATTTTGACAGAGTTGGTAACTAAACATCAGGGAGTTGAGCAAGCTGTGACGGTAGGTCTTGGCTTACAGAAGTCGCGATTGGGATCTGACGGAGGAGAGTTGGGTTGACTATGTATTAAAGAGTTAGTTCAGTAAAGTTTTTAGTACTGTGACAGTAGCAGAAGCTTAAGCAACGCAACCCCATAAGAATAAGATCAATTAAGACATGTTTCCTTGAGGAAGGATGCATGCATAGTTGAACAGTCAAGAAAGAAATACAGCCAGGTACAGGTGCCAGTTTATCCACAGACTCCTTGAGGAATTGGGCAGGATTATGATTCAGGCAGTATGCAATGCCAGTGTTCAATAAGTCAAGAACATTGTGGCTCCTACAAGGCAGAGAACATAATAGAGAACATAGCAACAGGTAGAGGTGAAGTAGGAGGTTCAGGACTGAAAACATATCTGAAAGAAGAGTTGGCTGACAATGGAAACCAAAGAATATGGGCCTTTTACTAAGGAAGGGGCGGTTAATAATTTAGCAGATCCATTAACACTTGAGATAGGAGGAGAATTTAGCTCACAGATGATGTTGAATTCCTTCCAAGAAAAGGATCAAACACCTTTCCAGTAGGAGATAAGACCAGAAACATTAGACCTCATTAGTACGAAAAACCTTTTCCTTTTGAAGTGCAGAACCACATTAGTTCTGAGCATTATAAAAGAAGCTTGGGTAGAAGCAAAGCAATCAGCTAGATAGCTGAGAAGCAACACTGATCAATTCATGAGTTAGAAGAGAAAGTTTTAACTGAAGAGGTGATGTATACATCAGAACATAAGTTCAAAACCTCACCAACATTGGCAGCTGGAAGGTCAGAAATAAAGTCACACTAAACCCCAGTGGGAACTCCGGGGCATACCAGAGATGCCAGTGATAAGAATGACATGTCAGGTACTTTGTCGCAATGATCAGGAGCATGTGCTTTGGATAATTTGTTCTACATCATTGCTTAGAGTAAGGTCAAAGTCCATAGAATTATGCAAGTCACAAAAAAATTTAAGGAAAAGAGTATGTAGCCAAAGGCACCTTTGAGAAAGGACATCCAAGATACGCAAGTGTTGCTATGTAGGTGAGATGATATTGCAGTAATCGCAAAATCCATCTTCGGTACAAAAGACTGTCGTGAGACGATTGATCTGTGCAGCTGCGTTTCAGAGAGAAGCAAAAGCTTCATGGAGGAGAAAGACAAGTTGTCTGCTACAATAGGAGATTATAGAGGCTAGACCTAAAATATTAGAGAGAAGAGAAGCAAAGGAGGCAGGCCTCGTGAGCAATTAGAAGTCGTGGATGGAACCATAACTGTTACAGGACTAGTTCACTTTTCATCCAAGGGTAGTCAAAGGCCCCTCCCACCCCAAACTGCAAAGTCTTGGTCAAAATTTCATAAAATGGGGAATTGGTCCAATGAGGGATTTTTTTCGTGCTCATAGCATCTGTGTCCATGGATAGATGCAGAATACTCATGGCGGTTACACCGTAACTCAGTAGCACCACCAATCTGTGAAAATGTTCATGATAGAATATGTAAGATTATTTTGAAAAGGAAGACTTCATAAGGCAGGTAGAAAAGTGAAGGCAGAGAGGCAGTTGTGAGGTGGAAGAAGACCCTACCTAGTTAGAAAGATCGTCAGTGAATCTTGCATCAGGAGCTTACAGGAAGAAAATGGGTCAGTATAAAGGCCCTGGACGAAAAACTGATCACTGATTGCCAGAACCTACAGTTTGTTTATATGGGGGCTGACAGTGAACAATTGCAGCTGATGTTATTGAGGGTAATCGTGATTGGCTGAGGCCCGTGGTGTTCCCCTCCCACAAGTAAATGTATCAGCCAATGGGATGCAACATCAAGTCTTCAAAGGCATCAGATGTGGATATTTACTGTCAGTCCGTGTTTGGAATGTGAGGTTAGCAAGAGAAATGAGAGTTGAGAAGGCCTGATTTTATTGTCAGTTATATGAATGACTGAGACAGTACATTGTAAAGGAAGACCTTTGTTTACTTACAGTAACTATCGTTGAAAACAAATTATGCTTAGAAGTATTTGGTCTTTACAAGAGATGCAGAATCCACTTTCTCGAATTGTTACATCATTTCTGGCTAAATTTTCGCTGTCAATAAAATATATTGAAGACGAAAAACTTAATCCAACAAGGCAGATGATAAAATTAAGTCTTTGATCATGAAATATTGGTGTGATAAGGAAATACAAAGGAATACCAATACCAAGATAATGCAAGACCAGAGCATTTAAATTTCGAGTGTAGCCTATAGCAAAGTCGAGCTAACAATCATTCGACAAAATATGAATATCAAGTCATAGAACGTTAAAAAAATAATCATGGCCATTCTGGAGATGTAAAAACAGTATGTTAAGAAAATTTCGACTTATAAGATGAGAAATCATTCTTTGACAACAAATTTTGAGACAAAATCTCCAGGCCAGACTTTCAAAAGCTATCAAATACTGACACTCGTAGGCATTCGTATGAACGGTTCTTTAGAAACTCAAAGAATCGCCTTTGTTGACATCTTCAATTGTCTCAGATATGACCTCAGGTACTATTACAAGATTTGAACAGGGTATGAATTCATCTTCTTATGGGATAGTTACGTAAGTAGAATGATTTGTTTTTTTTAAGAACAGCAGAGGCAATACAGGAAAGGAGATATGTTGGAGAAAGTATTTTGTAATACAAAAACTTTCATCGTAAATTCAAAAGGTACTACAATATTTTATTTTTAAATCGTTTCAAGACGGCGAGCGTCTTCGCTGGGATCTGTGTATAAAATATAGTTGTACTTTGCGTAAACAAACAGGGAATAATACTATTATGTCATCACACTTCCTCGAGTTAACATTTTCTTTCTATTTATATCGCTTCATCTTCATCTAATTATTCTTTTCCTTCATCTTACGCAAGAGGATTTCGCGACGCAAAGACGTCGGTGAAAACCGTCAACGGAAAAGGGGTTCCACGATCTAACTTCTAATGTTTTTTTTTTCAAAATTTTTATTAACAGAGAGAATAAGAGTCATTAACTGGGCCCCTGCTCCTCCTCCTCCTCCTAGGGCAGGAGGAAACCCATCACTGAGAATGTTAACAACATCAGGGGGAAGTGACGATGCTTCCTCAGGGCGTCGGCTGCTGAACTCAGCTCGTCTGGAAGAAGACAAAAAGAAGTTGATTAGTTAGTTAATTGGAAGAACGTAGCACACACACACACACACACACACACACACAACATATATTTACATATAACTCATGGACAGAACAGTAGAGAACGTGATCTGGAGAGAGAAATTTCTCTTACGATTGACATCCTTGAGGCTGATCCTCGCAATGTTTTTGGATCTTCTGGGACTGTAGGACTGGTCTCTGGAAGGCGCTGGTTGGATCCCAGTCTCACCTGTACAGAAATAAAAGAAATCGTCAGAGATCACACAATGTGAAAAACGGCTTAAGAGTATTTTTTTTTCTCTCGGGCCACGTTCAGCCATTGATTAGCAATGGTGTCTCTTCGTGTCAAGTTGCTGCAGCCTCTCAGAGAAAAGTACTGGCGGGTGAAGCAGAAGAAATATTTCACAGCTTTGTGATGTTTCACGTCGCAAAAATCTGATAAGATGAGACTTTCGTTCTTGGTATAATTCTCCAATATTCGGAATTTTCTATCTTTACCAACTAAGAACAGGGACATGGCTCTTAATAAACTCTTAAAAATGTTTAATACTACTTCCTCGTATCTTAGCAATAATGGCAAAGAAAAACATTTCACTATACACACGAAGAATGTGGTAAGAATAGAGGAGTTGTATTTACATCCTTAAAAAATGGAAAACGGTATTAAGTTGGCCATAAGCTGACGAACTGTGGAGACAGGGAGAAATTAGTAGAGATTCATAGGTAGGAAAGGTACACCAAATTGGTGTTTTTAAAAGAAAATGATAAAAATTCAATATTTCTCCACTTGACATCCTATAAAAAACCTTCTGGTTTAAAACTTTTGCTTTTATGGAATTGAATTTCACCATTTTTATTAAAATGACAAATAAACTCATCATACGACACAAAAAAGTTATGAAAAGAAGCAACAGCATTCAGAACATGTGACTGTTCCCTTCCTCCAATCAGGTCAGTGTCCCCTTTGTTTCCTGAATACTCAAGCTCAGATCAGGTCATAATCCCTCAGTACCCTAACTACTGAAGCTCAAATCAGGTCAGTTTCCAATCAGCTCCCTCAATTCTGAGCCCAAGTCAGGCCATTTTACCCTCAGTTCCTTTATTACTGAAGCTCAAATCAGGTCAATGTTCCTTAAGTTCCCTGGCTACTGAAGCTCAAATCAGGACATTGTCCCCTCAGTTCCCTGACTACTGAAGCTTAAATTAGGCCATTGTCCCCCTAGTTCCCTGGCTAGTGATTTGGAAATGGAGCGATTTCTTGCGCCCACCAGTTGTCATGTTCACGAAGGACAAAACACCCGACAGTAACTCACCTCGATAGATGCCTGTCTTCATGTTCACAATGAGCGGAGCCGAGAGGTTCTTGGTCTGATAATCATAATTTTGATAATGGTGCGACAGGTGTGATGTTTCTCTCGACGACAGTTTGGGGAACAAGCTGACGTTTTCCGGAGGGGATTTCGTGCTTGTGACTGGCCTCTTCTTGGCTATCACTTCTGCAAATAGGAAAACATCTTTAGATTACTAGATTATATACACAAGGTTGAATCATTTTGGGAAAATGATTGAACTGGGAAGAAAAATTGAGAATTTGAATAAACTACTAGATAGGGTTAGCAGGAAGTCTAAGTTAATAAATTATTGATCATTTCATAAGCTTTGTTGTTGGTGCCAGTGTAAACATTAATAATTTACAGCAATGGTTTTGTACATAGTATCATTCCTTAACATTGATGATCAAAACTAAAAAAAAAAGACGATTAATATTCATAATCTACCCTTCTACTGTCAGACTTAAACCAATATTTCAAGTGAACAATCTTCATATTTCACTATCATTTGCCATCTCATAGGTCAAGCACTTTCGTTTGGCCATTGTACAATCTTCATTTCAAATATTTTTGCACATTCAGGTGTAAATTTTTAACCTACGCGTATCTGGTAAAGCAGTTAAGCAATGATAATCCAGTTGAGTATAGCTTGCAAGGATGTGTCAAAATCCAGGCACTGGATATTTTTGCTCACAGAGGATTCCCTTGTACACAGAGTGAATGAACCAACACACTGCGATCAGCTTGTTCTGTTTTGTCAGCCTGTGTTTCCAATGAATTATCTTGCTATTGATTTTAACTGGTTTTTCTGCTCCAAAGTTAGACTGTTTTCATTATTTGATCATCCATACTTAAAGAATTCTCCCATTCTGATTGTAGGAGGAACTGTTTCAAGTAGAGGCGCTACATTGTGTATATTTATTCTTTTTTCATCATATCATTTGCGATATATAATACCTGAATTAGTTGCAAGGTTTGACAGTCAGTGTTCTGTGTTTAAAGAGCTTCCTCTCCATGCTTGTTTTTGACCTGGTCTTGCAGCATCTCTCTTGTTGTAGACTTGTTTTGTAGGTTGTCTGTGTTGGCCATCTTTCTAAATGCCTTTGAAATATCCAGCACCTTGTTCTTCAGGTTTGCCTTCTTCCCCTTGAACTTGTAAATGTTGGGAAGCCGACCAAAATGGAGAAGAGTCAGACAAGCCCATTCAACAAGACTTTCAGGCTATGTGCACCTTACATAACTAATGACCAAGATAGTTTAGTATATACCACAAAAAGCCATAGAAGTAGTTGCTGGTGGTGCAAGACTACAGAAGGCACTTTTTGATCATGATTGCCATGAGGGGATTGACATGAAAACAGCTGGACGTCGTCTTTGTTTTGAAGGTGGAATGTTATTTCTGTGAGAAAGCATTGCAGTTTAACTGATGACTAGATAGATACAAGTTCATGATGACACACTGCCTTGCCATTTTTGTACCAGCCGCAGTGATTGTCAGCCCCCAATCAATACAAGGGCTGGAAGACCACATTTCGAGGAGCTAAGGTTTGATGACAAGTCTCACGATAAAAATGTAAATGTGAGCTGGGCCGAGAAAATGAGGCTGCAGGTGATGGGTGACCCAACTTGTGTGAAAGATTGAGGGTTAATGGCTGACAATGATGCCAGATTTCAAAGTGAATAAATTTCAAGGCAATTTGAGACTAAAGACAAGAGAAATTGATAGTTATTTAAAAAGAGACAAGGAAGGATGTAAGAGTTTGATTATACAGTTTGCAAGACAATGGCTGACAATGCTTTCCCAAAACAGCTTGTTCAGCAAACTTCATGAGATTATGATGGTACTTGCCAGACAACTTGATAATGATCAAGGTGACCAAGCAGCTGGATCACAAACATAATGTCATTGATGGTTGGATGATATTTTGTTGGAAGACAACTGGGGAATGGACAACACTGGACGAAAAGAAAACCAAACTTGACAGGGCTACACAGAATGATGATCGGCTCCATTTTTACAAAGAATATATCCTGGTTTAGGTGATCAGATTGAGAGAGAAAAAAAAAACAATCAGGTAACCATGATTCAGAAAATAATGCTGTAGACAGCAAGAGTGATCAGATAACAATGAACATTGGGATATCAGGGAATGAGTAGTGAGTAGATAGTCTTTTGCTTATGAAGAAAAAACAGTGACACTGCCAAGCAGTTGATGAAAATCATTAGTAGCTGATGACTCCCAGTTTAGCTTACTGACAGCAGTTAAACTTGATGTTTAGCAACGGTTTGCAAGAAAGGTTAATGAGATGAGGGCAGTGAAAAGATAAGGATAGCAAGAAATATATCTGTGGACACTAAGTGATGGCACCATAGTAATTATCATCATCATCTGTAGATATTCTCCTTTGGCTTTCATCTCATGCTTCTGTCTCTGCTTAGCATGGTCACAGATTGTAGAAGGTCTACGGAATTCCTCCCTTAATTTGGTTTGTAAGCCTAAGTAGCAGCCCTATCAACCTTTGTATTGGTGTTGTATAGGATTCATTTATGCTGCCAGATTCAGCTGCTGACAATTCTCTCGGTTCCGACAGACAAGGGTTGGGAGAAACCAAATTTCTCTTTATCATTAAACGTTGTTGGCTTCTGCTCCTAGATGTGCAAAGCCTTTAGTAGGTGAAGGCAACAGAAGTCAGGATTTTAATGGTGCTTCTGACAGCCATGACTTCAAGACATCTTGAAACGATTCGATTGAAATGACTAAGGATCGCATCCTTTTCAAGAGCCAGGAAAGGTAATCCTGCTTGTATAATTCTAATGGCACCTTTCAACAGAATAATCTAATAAATGTACCACATTGCACCTCCTCATTTCATTCGTGGGGATGGAGAGGGTTGTTTTTGGTAAGTAGTTTGCTGCTTTTAAGTTCTTATCATCAGTTTCTACATTCTTAACTTTTGGTAGTCATATCATTATTGTCATTCAGAATAAAGATGTGAAATTCTATCACAAACTTCCTCTGGATAGAATTTCTTTACATGAAAAAAATAAAGACTTGGAGAACTCAGCAGCAATATAATTGACAGCATAGGAATAATGAAGAAAGACTTGGAGATATGTATAATAATCAGTAATAAAGCAGTCAGAAGTTTACTGTTGTCTAGCTTTGAGAAGGAAACAATCCCAAGCCTGTCCAGGAAGGCTCTGTTACAAAGCTCAAAGTCCAACCCAAGAACTGAGATCTGTGGTTATTTGGTCTCCAAATAATAAAAGGAAACTAAATGTTACCCTTAGATAACTTACCTGGCCCAAATGGGAAAACAAATGCTACATTAATTAAATGAAGCATAACTGGATGAAAGGGAAGTTGATTAACCCTAGTGGTAAAATTCCCACAAGATGGGACATTCAGAAATTTATGCTTGTCTGGGCTTGAAGGCTCCCCTGGACAGTCTTTAACCATCCCCAAAAAGGAAATGCATCCTAACTTAACCTAGGGAGCAGCAAGTTACAAATTCATATATATGGCACAATTTCTGACTGGGTCGTTTCCTAATCTAGTAATATGAAACAGTCTTCATGTCTGTCTTGAATGGTTTTTAAGGCAAAAAGCCACTGTAGAAAAACAAAGAGTAGGTGAACCTCGTATTTCTAATGCAGCTTTTATCTTAACCC
>NC_061095.1:49016437-49041729 GCF_015104395.2 Macrobrachium nipponense | reverse complement strand
GGGTTAAGATAAAAGCTGCATTAGGAAAATACAATGGTTTAAGGTGAATCATAACTATAATGGGCATAATGTCTGTCTGTCTGTCTGTCTGTCTGTACGTCATTCAATCACGCCAAACGGCTGGTCAGATGGGCATGAAACTTGGCAGGGTTATGGTTGGGACCCTATAATATGGTTTGTAATGGGGTTTCATCCAACCTAACCCCCTCCTCTGTAGGGGGTGGGGGTGAGAAGGGGTTCCCTGAAACGGAGCTGTTTCTGGTCGTGAAACGAGGCTGGTTATTCCCGTAGACTTAGTTACTTTACGATTTTTCATAAATAATTTCTGTACAACTTCCCCAGAGAAAGTCACGAATATTTCAGCTCGGACACAATAGATGAAAAATTATCATCAATATCCGCAAGATTTTTTGAATAACTTGAATCCATTGGGACTGCCAATGCACAAAATAATGTTGAAGAAGTATTGCCCGGTAATGTTGCTTGGAATTTCGATCCTGGCCAATGGACAATAATAAAAGGAAACTGACAAGTTCCTACTTTCTACTCTTTTTTGGAAGACACAGGATCATAAGAGCATTTATCAGTAGCCATAACGCACTGACATACAAGTTGCGTCTTTGCAGTAACATAATGAAAAGAAAGATACGTTTATTATTCGTATCACCGTGCAAAGTAATTGACAAAGAAACGAACCAATCAAGATCCCTGTTCCGTTAAATGAAAGTCACCGACAAGAGAGAGAGAAGAGGAGAGAGAAGAGAGAGAGAGAGAGAGAGAGAGAGAGAGCCATTTAACGACATTAATGCACTACAATTTTATAATTTTATCTTGCTATCAAAAATGAGAGAGAGAAAGAAGGAGATAATTTGTGATTGAGAGCTAAGTAATCTGATAATCTCATCACCGTCTTCGTTACTTGACTTACATTGAGAGAGAGAGAGAGAGAGAGAGATGAGAGAGAGAGAGAGAGAGAGAACAGATAAAAATGAGGGGAAAAAAATAATGAATAAGAATTTCTCTGCGTTCAGTGATCGTCCCTTCACTTACTTTAAGAGAGAGAGAGAGAGAGAGAGTGAGAGAGAGAGAGAGAGAGAGAGAGAGAGAGAGAGAGAGACTATTCTTGTAATCGCCCTTATTTTAATATTGCTGAACAAATATACTTATAAATTTTTCACTTCTGCACCCATATTTTATCACCCATCGTAGATGGGTAAGTTTGCTAGTAAATGTAAAGACAGGAGCTCTCAACCTTCACAAAGGTCCCCTTCAGCTGTACTTCACCTTAGTGAAGGTCTAAAACTCTTATCTTTATATTTATTCACTAAAACTTTGTTTTTCTACAGTGGCTTTTCCCTTAACCATTCAAGACAGACACGAAGACTGTGTTCATTTTACCGGAAGTTACCAAAGTACTTGGAACGTTACTAGATTAGAAAACAGCCCAGTCAGAAATTGTACCATATATATGAATCTGTAACTTGCTGCTCTCTAGGTTAGGTTACGATGCATTTCCTTTTTAGGGAAGGTAAAAGGCTATCCAGGGGAGCCTTCAAGCCCACCCAGAAAGCATAAATTTCTGAATGTGCCATCTTGTGAGAATTTTGGT
The DNA here is from genome assembly GCF_015104395.2 of Macrobrachium nipponense. Lineage (NCBI taxonomy): Eukaryota > Metazoa > Arthropoda > Malacostraca > Decapoda > Palaemonidae > Macrobrachium > Macrobrachium nipponense. The sequence continues at coordinate 49,040,120 of NC_061095.1, read as the reverse complement.
ATTAGGGGTAATCAACTTCCCCTGCACCCAGTTATGCTTCATTTAATTAACGGAGCATTTGTGTTCCCATTTGGGGCAGGTGCGTTATCTAAGGGTAACATTTAGTTTCCTTTTGTTATGTGTAGACCAATAACCACAGATTTCAGTTCTTGAGTTGGACCTTAAGCTTGGTAACAGGGCCTTCCTGGACAGGCTTGGGACTGTTTCCTTCTCAAAGCTAGACAACAGTAAACTTCTGACTGCTTTATTACTGATTATTATACATATCTCCAAGTCTTTCTTCATTATTCCTATGCAGTCAATTATATTGCTGCTGAGTTCTCCAAGTCTTTATTTTTTTCATGTAAAGAAATTCTATCCAGAGGAAGTTTGTGATAGAATTCCACATCTTTATTCTGAATGACAATAATGATACGACTACTAAAAGTTAAGAATAACTGCTCAAAAGTTAACAATGTAGTATCTGATGATAAGAACTTAAAAACTGATAAGAACTTAAAAGCAGAAAACTGCTTACAATAACAACCCTCTCCATCCCCATGAATGAACTGAGGAGGTGCAATGTAGTACATCTATTAGATTATTCTGTTGAAAGGTGCCATTAGAATTATACAAGCATGATTACCTTTCCTGGCTCTTGAAAAGGATGCGATCCTTAGTCATTTCAATCAAATCCTTTCAAGATGTCTTGAAGTCATGGCTGTCAGAAGCACCATTAAAATCCTGACTTCTGTTGCCTTCACCTACTAAAGGCTTTGCACATCTAGGAGCAGAAGCCAACAACGTTTAATGATAGAGAGAAATTTGGTTTCTCCCAACCCTTGTCTGTCGGAACCGAGAGAATTGTCAGCAGCTGAATCTGGCAGCATAAATGAATCCTATACAACACTAATACAAAGGCTGATAGGGCTGCTACTTAGGCCTACAAACCAAATTCAGGGAGGAATTCCGTAGACCTTCTACAATCTGTGACCATGCTAAGCAGAGACAGAGAAGCATGAGATGAAAGCCAAAGGAGAATGTCTACAGATGATGATAATTACTATGGTGCCATCACTTAGTGTCCACAGATATATTTCTTGCTATCCTTATCTTTTCACTGCCCTCATTTATCTCATTAACCTTTCTTGCAAACCGATGCTAAACATCAAGTTTAACTGCTGTCAGTAAGCTAAACTGGGAGTCATCAGCTACTAATGATCTTCATCAACTGCTTGGCAGTGTCACTGTTTTTTCCTCATAAGCAAAAGACTATCTACTCACTACTCCTTCTCTGATATCCCAATGTTCATTGTTATCTGATCACTCTTGCTGTCTACAGCATTATTTTCTGAATCATGGTTACCTGATTGTTTTTTTTTTCTCTCTCTCAATCTGATCACCTAAACCAGGATATATTCTTTTGTAAAATGGAGCCGATCATCATTCTGTGTAGCCCTGTCAAGTTTGTTTTCTTTTCGTCCAGTGTTGTCCATTCCCCAGTTGTCTTCCAACAAAATATCATCCAACCATCAATGACATTATGTTTGTGATCCAGCTGCTTGGTCACCTTGATCATTATCAAGTTGTTCTAGCGAGTACCATCATAATCTCATGAAGTTTGCTGAACAAGCTGTTTTGGGAAAGCATTGTCAGCCATTGTCTTGCAAACTGTATAATTAAACTCTTACCATCCTTCCTTGTCTCTTTTTAAATAACTATCAATTTATCTTGTCTTTAGTCTCAAATTGCCTTGAAATTTATTTTCTTTGAAATCTGACATCATTGTCAGCCATTGTGATTGTCTTGCAAATTGTGTAATCAAAATCTTACCATCCCTCCTTGTCTCTCTTTTTAAATAACAATCAATTTCTCTTGTCTTTAGTCTCAAATTGCCTTGAAATTTATTCACTTTGAAATCTGGCATCATTGTCAGCCATTAACCCTCAATCTTTCACACAAGTTGGGTCACCCATCACCTGCAGCCTCATTTTCTCGGCCCAGCTCACATTTACATTTTTATCGTGAGACTTGTCATCAAACCTTAGCTCCTCGAAATGTGGTCTTCCAGCCCTTGTATTGATTGGGGGCTGACAATCACTGCGGCTGGTACAAAAATGGCAAGGCAGTGTGTCATCATGAACTTGTATCTATCTAGTCATCAGTTAAACTGCAATGCTTTCTCACAGAAATAACATTCCACCTTCAAAACAAAGACGACGTCCAGCTGTTTCATGTCAATCCCCTCATGGCAATCATGATCAAAAGTGCTCTGTAGTCTGCACACAGCAACTACTTCTATGGCTTTTTGTGGTATATACTAAACTATCTTGGTCATTAGTTATGTAAGGTGCACATAGCCTGAAAGTCTTGTTGAATGGGCTTGTCTGACTCTTCTTCATTTTGGTCGGCTTCCCAACATTTACAAGTTCAAGGGGAAGAAGGCAAACCTGAAGAACAAGGTGCTGGATATTTCAAAGGCATTTAGAAAGATGGCCAACACAGACAACCTACAAAACAAGTCTACAACAAGATAGAGCTGCAAGACCAGGTCAAAACCAAGTACGGGAGGACGCTTTTAAACACAGAACACCGACTGTCAAAACTTGCAACTAATTCAGGTATTATATATCGCAAATGATATGATGAAAAAAGAATAAATATACACAATGTAGCGCCTCTACTTGAAACAGTTCCTCCTACAATCAGAATGGGAAAACTATTTTAGTATGGATGATCAAATAATGAAAACAGTCTAACTTTGTAGCAGAAAAACCAGTTAAAATCAATAGCAAGATAATTCTTTGGAAGCACAGGCTGACAAAACAGAACAAGCTGATTTCAGTGTGTTGGTTCATTCACTCTGTGTACAAGGGAATCCTCTGTGAGCAAAAATATCCAGTGCCTGGATTTTGACACATCCTTGCTAATCATTGCTTAACTGCTTTACCAGATGCGCGTAGGTTAAAAAATTAAGCTAATGTTTGGAACTTACACCTGAATGTGCAAAAATATTTGAAATGAAGATTGTACAATGGCCAAACGAAAGTGCTTGACCTATGAGATGGCAAATGATAGTGAAATATGAAGATTGTTCACTTGAAATAATGGTTTAAGTCTGACAGTAGAAGGGTAGATTGTGAATATTAATTGTCTTTTTTTTAGTTTTGATCATCAATGTTAAGGAATGATACTATGTACAAAACCATTGCTGTAAATTATTAATGTTTACATGGCACCAACAACAAAGCTTTTGAAATGATCAGTATTTTATTAACTTAGATTTCCTGCTAACCCTATCTAGTAGTTTATTCAAATTCTCAATTTTTCTTCCCAGTTCAATCATTTTCCCAAAACATTCAACCTTGAGTACATAACCTAGTAATCTAAAGATGTTTTCCTATTTGCAGAAGTGATAGCCAAGAAGAGGCCAGTCACAAGCACGAAATCCCCTCCGGAAAACGTCAGCTTGTTCCCCAAACTGTCGTCGAGAGAAACCTCACACCTGTCGCACCATTATCAAAATTATGATTATCAGACCAAGAACCTCTCGGCTCCGCTCATTGTGAACATGAAGACAGGCATCTATCGAGGTGAGTTACTGGCGGGTGTTTTGTCCTTCGTGAACATGACAACTGGTGGCCGCAAGAAATCGCTCCATTTCCAAATCACTAGTCAGGGAACTAAAGGGACAATGGCCTAATTTAAGTTTCAGTAGTCAGGGAACTGAGGGGACAATGTCCTGATTTGAGCTTCAGTAATAATAGAACTGAGGGTAAAATGGCTTGACTTGAGCACAGAATTGAGGGAGCTGATTGGAAACTGACCTGATTTGAGCTTCAGTAGTTAGGGTACTGAGGGATTATAACCTGATCTGAGCTTTATTCAGGAAACAAAGGGGACACTGACCTGATTGAAGGAAGGGAACAGTCACATGTTCTGAATGCTGTTGCTTCTTCCCATAACTTTTTTGTGTCGTATGATGAGTTTATTTGTCATTTTAATAAAAATGGTGAAATTCAATTCCATACAAGCATAAGTTTTGAACCAGAAGGTTATTTATAGGATGTCAAGTGGAGAAATATTGAATTTTTATCATTTTGTTTTAAAACAACCAATTTAGTGTACCTTTCCTACCTCTGAATCTCTACTAATTTCTCCCTGTCTTCACAGTTCGTCAGCTTATGGCCAACTTATTACCGTTTCCCATTTTTTAAGGATGTAAATACAACTTACCACATTCTTCGTGTGTATAGTGAAATGTTTTTCTTTGCCATTATTGCTAAGATACGAGGAAGTAGTGTTAAACATTTTCAAGAGTTTATTAAGAGCCATGTCCATGTTCTTAGTTGGTAAAGATAGAAAATTCCGAATATTGGAGAATTATACCAAGAACGAAAGTCTCATCTTATCAGATTTTTGCGACGTGAAACATCACAAAGCTGTGAAATATTTCTTCTGCTTCACCCGCCAGTACTTTTCTCTGAGAGGCTGCAGCAACTTGACACGAAGAGACACCATTGCTAATCAATGGCTGAACGTGGCCTGAGAGAAAAAAAAAATACTCTTAAGCCGTTTTTCACATTGTGTGATCTCTGACGATTTCTTTTATTTCTGTACAGGTGAGACTGGGATCCAACCAGCGCCCTCCAGAGACCAGTCCTACAGTCCCAGAAGATCCAAAAACATTGCGAGGATCAGCCTCAAGGATGTCAATCGTAAGAGAAATTTCTCTCTCCAGATCACGTTCTCTTCTGTTCTGTCCATGAGTTATATGTAAATATATGTTGTGTGTGTGTGTGTGTGTGTGTGTGTGTGTGTGTGTGTGTGTGCTACGTTCTTCCAATTAACTAACTAATCAACTTCTTTTTGTCTTCTTCCAGACGAGCTGAGTTCAGCAGCTGACGCCCTGAGGAAGCATCGTCACTTCCCCCTGATGTTGTTAACATTCTCAGTGATGGGTTTCCTCCTGCCCTAGGAGGAGGAGGAGGAGGAGGAGCAGGGGCCCAGTTAATGACTCTTATTCTGTCTGTTAATAAAAATTTTGAAAAAAACATTAGAAGTTAGATCGTGGAACCCCTTTTCCGTTGATGGTTTTCACCGACGTCTTTGCGTCGCGAAATCCTCTTGCGTAAGATGAAGGAAAAGAATAATTAGATGAAGATGAAGCGATATAAATAGAAAGAAAATGTTAACTCGAGGAAGTGTGATGACATAATAGTATTATTCCCTGTTTGTTTACGCAAAGTACAACTATATTTTATACACAGATCCCAGCGAAGACGCTCGCCGTCTTGAAACGATTTAAAAATAAAATATTGTAGTACCTTTTGAATTTACAATGAAAGTTTTTGTATTACAAAATACTTTCTCCAACATATCTCCTTTCCTGTATTGCCTCTGCTGTTCTTAAAAAAAAAACAAATCATTCTACTTACGTAACTATCCCATAAGAAGATGAATTCATACCCTGTTCAAATCTTGTAATAGTACCTGAGGTCATATCTGAGACAATTGAAGATGTCAACAAAGGCGATTCTTTGAGTTTCTAAGGAACCTTTCATACGAATGCCTACGAGTGTCAGTATTTGATAGCTTTGAAAAGTCTGGCCTGGAGATTTTGTCTCAAAATTTGTTGTCAAAGAATGATTTCTCATCTTATAAGTCGAAATTTTCTTAACATACTGTTTTTACATCTCCAGAATGGCCATGATTATTTTTTTAACGTTCTATGACTTGATATTCATATTTTGTCGAATGATTGTTAGCTCGACTTTGCTATAGGCTACACTCGAAATTTAAATGCTCTGGTCTTGCATTATCTTGGTATTGGTATTCCTTTGTATTTCCTTATCACACAAGATTTCTGATCAAAGACTTAATTATCATCTGCCTTGTTAGATTAAGTTTTTCGTCTTCAATATATTTTATTGACAGCGAAAATTTAGCCAGAAATGATGTAACAATTCGAGAAAGTGGATTCTGCATCTCTTGTAAAGACCAAATACTTCTAAGCCCAATTTGTTTTCAACGATAGTTACTGTAAGTAAACAAAGGTCTTCCTTTATAATGTACTGTCTCAGTCATTCATATAACTGACAATAAAATCAGGCCTTCTCAACTCTCATTTCTCTTGCTAACCTCACATTCCAAACACGGACTGACGGTAAATATTCACATCTGATGCCTTTGAAGACTTGATGCTTGCATCCCATTGGCTGATACATTTACTTGTGGGAGGGGAACACCACGGGCCTCAGCCAATCACGATTACCCTCAATAACATCAGCTGCAATTGTTCACTGTCAGCCCCCATATAAACAAACTGTAGGTTCTGGCAATCAGTGATCATTTTTTCGTCCAGGGGCTTTATACTGACCCATTTTCCTTCCTGTAAGCTCCTGATGCAAGATTCACTGACGATCTTTCTAACTAGGTAGGGTCTTCTTTCACCTCACAATTGCCTCTCTGCCTTCACTTTTCTACCTGCCTTGTGAAGTCTTCCTTTTCAAAATAATCTTACATATTCTATCATGAACATTTTCACAGATTGGTGCTACTGAGTTACGGTGTAACCGCCATAAGTATTCTGCAGAATCTATCCATTGGACCAATTCCCCATTTTAGGAAATTTTTTTTAATTTTGACCAAGACTTTGCAGTTTGGGGTGAATACAACATCTGCGGGGGGAGGAGGGGCCTTTGACTACCCTTGGATGAAAAGTGAACTAATCCTGTAACAGTTATGGTTCCATCCACGACTTCTAATTGCTCACGAGGCCTGCCTCCTTTGCTTCTCTTCTCTCTAATATTTGAGGTCTAGCCTCTATAACCTCCTATTGTAGCAGACAACTTGTCTTTCTCCTCCTTGAAGCTTTTGCTTCTCTCTGAAACGCAGCTGCACAGATCAATCGTCTCATGACTGTCTTTTGTACCGAAGATGGATTTTGCGATTACTGCAATATCATCTCACCTACATAGCTACACTTGCGAATCCTAGATTTCCTTTCTCAAAGGTGCCTTTGGCTACATACTCTTTTCCCTAAATTTTTTGTGACTTGCATAATTCTATGGACTTTGGCTTTACTCTCAGCAATGATGTAGAACAAATTATCCAAAGCACATGTTCTTGATCATTGTGACAAAGTACCTGACATGTCATTCTTATCACTGGCATCTCTGGTATGCCCTGGAGTTCCCACTGGGGTTTAGTATGACTTTATTTCTGACCTTCCAGCTGCCAATGTTGGTGAGGTTTTAAACTTATGTTCTGATGTATACATCACCTCTTCAGTTAAAACTTTCTCTTCTAACTCATGAATTGATCAGTGTTGCTTCTCAGCTATCTAGCTGATTGCTTTGCTTCTACCCAAGCTTCTTTTATAATGCTCAGAACTAATGTGGTTCTGCACTTCAAAAGGAAAAGGTTTTTCGTACTAATGAGGTCTAATGTTTCTGGTCTTATCTCCTACTGGAAAGGTGTTTGATCCTTTTCTTGGAAGGCATTCAACATCATCTGTGAGCTAAATTCTCCTTCTATCTCAAGTGTTAATGGATCTGCTAAATTATTAACCGCCCCCTCCCTAGTAACAGGCCCATATTCTTTGGTTTCCATTGTCAGCCAACTCTTCTTTCAGATATGTTTTCAGTCCTGAACCTCCTACTTCACCTCTATCTGTTGCTATGTACTCTATTATGTTCTCTGCCTTGTAGGAGCCACAATGTTCTTGACTTATTAAACACTGGCATTGCATTGCATACTGCCTGATTCATAATCCTGTCCAATTCCTCAAGGAGTCTGTGGATAAACTGGCACCTGTACCTGGCTGTATTTCTTTCTTGACTGTTCAACTATGCATGCATCCTTCCTCAAGGAAACATGTCTTAATTGATCTTATTCTTATGGGGTTGCGTTTTGCTTAAGCTTCTGCCTACTGTCACAGTACTAAAAACTTTACTGAACTAACTCTTTAATACATAGTCAACCCAACTCTCCTCCGTCAGATCCCAATCGCGGCTTCTGTAAGCCAAGACCTACCATCACAGCTTGCTCAACTCCCTGATGTTTAGTTACCAACTCTGTCAAACTTCAGAGATTTATTTTCCATTACCAATCATCTCAAAGGCATTCAACAGCATACGGCTTGGGGCTTTGTTACCCAAAATTTGTGATGGTTTCCTTACTCCTTCCCTCTGTAAGCTTAGGCCAAACCTTCCATCTAACTGGTTAAAATCTGTTGTTCTTGACATCACAAGCTCTGTTTTCCTCTCCATCCATTGGTATTTCTCAGTGCTAAGTTCACTTACCTACTATTTCTTTTCTTCCTTTCCTATTTATGGCTTTGTTATGAGTCGTTCCTCTATTTTTCGACTGTTTACTATTTTGTTCTATTCTGTTGAATTCACGCAATGTTGAATTACCTTATCCTTTTATTTTTATTTAATTTTGTGAACTTGAGTTATCCCCTTTATTAATCTGTGAACTTGACTTTTGATCCCGTATCTCATCAAAATTCAGTGCTTTAGTGAAACAGTTTCCCTTTATCTTTCAAGTTTCCTTCTCCAAAAAATTCTTCAGCTAGTTTTAATGAAAATTTAACTTGACGTTTCATTTCTCTTTACATTTTGGGTTTTCCAGTTGCTTTACACTTTCCTTTGGGGTGACTAAATAACTCAGATGATGAAAGCTGTCTCTAAAATTGGGGCACACTCCTTAAACCCCACAAATTCTTTTCACAGGAAAAGTACAGACCAGGTACAGTTAAGCTCAAAGACGATGTGGCGGATTACAAGCTCAAAAACAAGTGGGCAAAATCCTCCCGCCCCCCCCCCCACCCCCCCCACATAAACTTAATCAATCCAGCTGCCGAACTCACCATCAGTCACACTTTCCGCTTTACACTACGGAATACACGCAGGACAATTGACCTACCTACGCACAGAACAGAAAAATCCACTCAATGGTTTCATTGAACTAGCAAAGGTCATGCACTGGGACTTATGAGATCATTCAGCACTGAAATGGAAACTGAAAGTAAGAAGGTTTGAAAGGTGCAACGGACGAAAACTTCGCAATTGTACTATGCAACAATTGTTAGGAGTGTGTTGATAGCAAGATGGAAGAAAGAGAATATGAATGGAGGTACAGTAAAAGGAATGAAAAGGGTTGCAGCTTGGGGCCAAAGGATGCTGCAAAGAACTTATATAAGTAGCCTACTGCTGCAGTGCACCAAATGAGGTGCACTGATGGCACTGACCACCTACAGGCCAGAAAACGGTATATTAACTTGAAGTCAACTGTTTCTCACATGAGATTTTCTAGGTCACAAACTGATATCATGCAACAATATATATATAATATATAATATATATCTATATATATATATATATAGATATAAAATACTATATATTTATTAAAAACATTTCTTAATACCAAATATCAGGGACTGATAGGCTCGCCAAGGTCGGCGTTGCCATAAAGGTGAGTCACCATTAATCTCGGTAATGGTCGCGCGTGCTTGCGTGACCATAATTGTGGCGTCAGTGTTGGCCGCCTTATGCTACGCGCAAATAAATAAATAAATAAATAAATAAATGGAGAAAGATAAATAAATAAATGGAGAGAGATAAATGAATAAATAAATGCAGTTTCAATTTATTAAGCTGCGTTCGGAGATCGAGTAAAGAAAGAAAAAAAGTCTGCTTATTCATAACATCGGAATGCAAAAAAAGTGCTTTTCACCGAGTAATTATTGTTTTATTTGTAGTACGTTAAAAAAGGGAAATGGTTATTTACTATGGAGAAAGACAATTTCTCACCTTTCTCACCAGACGCCAGGTAGGCCTCCAGGCCTGTCAGTCGTCCTGCTTCAGGAACAGTCTCCATTCTTGGCGATCATCATAGAGCCTCATCTCATCAACTTCCCGCAAACTAGAGCCTCTCCTCTCTACTCCTCTCTCTATGTTTTGTAGCCATCTCATTTTTGGTCTTCCTACCGGTCTCCTTCCTTCCGGTGTCATTCCAAAAACCTTATAGGATATCGCTCCTCCTCCATTCTTTTGGTGTGTCCAAACCATCTAAGCTGTCCTCTCTCCACAAATCTAGTATCCCCTCCACTCCCAGTTCTCTTCTAATGTCTTCATTTCGTAGCCTATCTAGTCTTGTTACACCTTTTATGAGTCTTAGGGCTTTCATTTCAGCTGCTTGAAGTTGGCTTCTAGTTCTTGATGTTAATGTCCATGATTCATGGCCATAAGTCAATATTGGTCTTAAAATAGAGAGGTATATTATGGTTTTCACTTTGCGAGGTATATTTCTGTCTTTCATTAGTGGGTAGAGCAGATACAGGTTGTTACTGAATATATATATATATATATATATATATATATATATATATATATATATATATATATATATATATTATATATATATATATATATATGTATATATGTATATATATATATATATATATATATATATATATATATATATATATATATATATATATATATATATATAAAGCAATTCTGCTTTACTATACAGGAAGAGAACATGACAATTTTCGGCCCTGACCTTCTGAAAACGTAAGAAGGAGAAGAAGAAGAAAATTTCTGTTCGCTATTCAGGAAGAGAAACAGTTTGGCTCCGACCTTCAAAAATCGTAAACAAGTAAATAAACAAGACTCGGCAACCGCCGTCGTCCAAATCTGGGGAGGAATTTATTTATAAACCAACAAAACGCTTTCTTCGCAACAAACGGCTTTCTTCTTGATTTGCCCTCCAAGTGTTCTTCTCCGTCCGCCGAGGAAAGAAAAGGGAATCTGTGTGTTCAGACTATTTACCGGATTAGCCCCACGGCGGTACCCATACACCAGGCGCCGTTTCGTACAAAATAAGATGGAATTTGAGCTTGTCCAATCCTAGATTTAACTGAAAATATCATGTTTCTTTATTGTAAATAATATATACTTAATATTTCTAATGTTCTAAAAACATATATGGAAGATATTTGATATTTAAAAAGTAAAAAAAAAGAAAAGAAAAAAAAAAAGTACACCGGGCACCGTTCGTACCAAAACGAGACGAAGATTGCGCTCATCAATTCCTTATTTATTTGAAACAATACATCTTTTTAATATAAATATAAGTACATTAAAATTTTTAAAATTTTCAAACATGTACTGGAGGATGATTTGATATTTAAATGTAAGAAATATAGAAGAACTTCGTAGTGTAAAAATAAGTCCCTGAAGTAATCGGTGGAGCTCTTGTCAATGCCATGTTTACTTGACATATACATTTTTAGATGTCAATAATATATAACAGACATAATTTAATAATTATGAACATATACTGCAGGATGAAGTTATATTTAAAAGAACCAAAAAAATACAGACCACCTCGCAAATAGTGGTAAGTAACGTTCCCGAAGGTAAAACCGGTGTAACTCAAGACAATGTTATATTTACTTGAAATAACTTCTTTTGATGTTAATACGTCACCTATAATTTTTTTTTTTTTTTTTTTAAAAAACTGGAATATATATTATCGGAAAAATCTGTTATTTAACACTACGAAATAGAGACGAAATTCATACAAACTGTTAAAGTAACGTTCTCAAAGTCAACCGATAGAACGCTCGTCAGTGCCATATTTACTTCAAATAGAACGCTCGTCAGTGCCATATTTAGGTCAAATAACTTGTTTTGATGGTGATAATACGTCAATTGTAGAATTTAATGGCATCAAATACACATACACCAGGCGCCGTTTCGTACCAAATAAGATGGAATTTGAGCTTGTCAATCCTAGATTTAACTGAAATATCATGTTTCTTTATTGTAAATAATATATATTAATATTTCTAATAGTTCTAAACATATATGGAAGATATTTGATATTTAAAAGTAAAAAAAAAGAAAAGAAAAAAAGTACACCGGGCACCGTTTCGTACCAAACGAGACGAAGATTGCGCTCATCAATTCCTTATTTATTTGAAACAATACATCTTGTTTTATAAAAAAAATAATAAGTACATTAAAATTTTTAAAATTTTCAAACATGTACTGGAGGATGATTTGATATTTAAATGTAAGAAATATAGAAGAACTTCGTAGTGTAAAAAATAAGTCCCTGAAGTAATCGGTGGAGCTCTTGTCAATGCCATGTTTACTTGACATAATACATTTTTTAGATGTAAATAATATATAACAGTCATAATTTGATAATTATGAACATATACTGCAGGATGATAATGTTATATTTAAAAGAACAAAATACAGACGAACTTCGCAAATAGTGGTAAAGTAACGCTCCCGAAGTAAACCGGTGTAACTCAAGACAATGTTATATTTACTTGAAATAACTTCTTTTGATGTTAATACGTCACCTATAATTTTTTTTAAAAACTGAATATATATTATCGGAAAAATCTGTTATTTAACACTACGAAATATAAACGAAATTCATAAAAACTGATTAACGTTCACAAAGTCAATCGATAGAACGCTCGTCAGTGCCATATTTACTTCAAATAGAACGCTCGTCAGTGCCATATTTAGGTCAAATAACTGTTTGATGGTGATAATACGTCAATTGTAGAATTTAATGGCATCAAATACACATAATAGGATGATCTAGTATTTCAAAATTACGAAATGCAGACGAAATTCATAAAAAGTTAAAACAGCCCTTCCCAAAGTCAACCGATAGCGCGTTCTTCCAGGCAATATTTACTTGAAATGCTTGAAACGCCATAATTTGATGCTAATGATGTCAATTATAGAATGTAATCACTTAAAATATATATTAAAGGATGATCTGATATTAAAAGGGACGAAACACAGACGAAAATCATAAAAAAAAAAATTTAAAAACATCGGACTCGCGAACTCGACGGAACGCTCGCGGAGCAGCAGATGAGGGTTCCCTCAGCTCCACAGTTTCTCGAGGGGACACGAACCACAACGTAAGAAATAAATCTACCAATTTAATTCGGGCATTTGAGTGAATCAACGACGTTCAATTAGTGTAATGCGGAAGGGAGATTTACCTGAAGTAATTCCATCGTCGTGAAATGTTGGGTGAGTTTGTATAGCTATAGGCCTATGGTTCTCGAGGTAGGCCTAGAGTGTTTATATTTATATACATGCCTATTAATAATATGACCTCCAGATGATAATTCTACCTAATAATTAACTAAATTTCGTTAAATTCCTGAAATTATTTCGACAACAACATCTTACTTTTAAATATAGGCCTATAATACAAAATTAAAATAGGCTTCAGGCGTAGGGTAGGCCTAGGTAGTCACCGTATGGCCTATGGCTGCGTATAGTTTCCGTTGAGCTCTAGTGCAACAAGTAACCTACATTCGGTTTAATCATATTTCGGTATTTTATTTTGTTGATTATTACATGCAAATATTCATATAAGCCTATCAAGAGGCCCGCCAGTCTTCGTTGCCATAGGCCCCTACTATGCTGTTTGGACCGAGCTCGGCCTAAATGGGAAGCTGGAATTGGTAGGCCTAGGCTTTATTGTGTCTCACCCTGTGTTGATGATTATTAATTTAATATTCTACCATGACATCATATAAGCCTATCCTACATGATAGGCCTAATTGCCTTAGGCCTATGACTGTGTAGGTTAGGTTAGCCTAAAGCATTAATTTCATGCTAAGTAATTATATTATATATATATATATATATATATATATATATATATATATATATATATATATATATATATATATATATATATTATATATATATTACATACACATTCTCTCTCTCTCTCTCTCTCTCTCTCTCTCTCCCTCTCTTCTCTCTCTCTCTCTCTCTCTCTCTCTATATATATATATATATATTTATATATATATATATATATATATATATATATATATATATATATATATATATATATATATATACATATATATATATATATATTATATTATATATATATATATATATATATATATATCTAATAAAAGGAGCCCATAAAAAAACACCAAAATATAGAGAAAAGTACTATATTTCAGAGACTGCTGTCTCCCTCTTCAGGTAGATGAATGAGAAAAGTTTACAGAAAAGGTGGTGGTATTTATACCAAGAGGTCCATCCACAAACAAGCCATTTTAAGTCACCCCCGCTGATAACTTCCTTTAATCTTCTTAAGGGTTGGTTGAATGAAGACGTTGTCGATCGTGTCCGAAATCCATGCTCCTCTTGAGATGTTCATTACCTGCCTCTCTTTTATTAAGGCCGATTCCATCATTTGACTCTTGTACCGGCAGTTGCTGCTATAAATTACACGACAAATTCCAGTTTATTCTATGGTTATGTTCATTTATATGGTTGAAAATAGCCGAGTTCTGTTGTCCATACCTAACTGACCGTTTGTGTTGTATTAATCTCTGGGGAAGGGATTACCTGTAAATCCGATGTAAGATTGGTCACAGTCCTGGCATGGGATTTCGTATACCCCGAGTCCTTTGGAGATGTCTTTTGTTGGACGTTAATCAGGGATTTGGCTAAGGTGTTTGGGTAAGTAAATACAAAAGGGTTCGATTTTCCCAGGGGGTTGGTTATTCTCTTAATCGTGTCCAGGTGGGGAATTATTATTTTATTGTTGGTGTATCTCTGGTCTTGTCTTTAGGGGGTCGGTAGAAAATTACGTTTGCTTTGTGAATTGCTTTCTCAATTATATGGTCAGGGTATTGTTTTAAAGACGAAAGTTGCTTGCGAATTAGTTCAAATTCTTTTTCCAGGAATTCTGGGGAACAAATTCGTAAGGCTCTTAAGAACAAGTTACTAGCTACACCTATCTTGATAGTAACGTCATGATAGCTAAAGTAGTGAATGTATGAAAGTGAGAACGTTGGTTTTCTGTATATGGTATTTGTATTCTGTCGTATCTCTGATTATTAAAACATCAAGAAAAGGAATTTTGTTGTCTGTTTCCCATTCAACTTTAAATTTGATGCTGGGCACTAATGTGTTTTAATTTCGTGAGGAATTCATTGAAATTGCCCCACCTATTATCCCAAAATGTTAGGTATCATCCACGTATCTCATCCACAGCATGTTTGGGTTTTATCGCATTTATTACTGTAGTTTCAAAGTATTCCATGTACAGATTGGCTAGAACAGGACTTAAAGGACTACCCATACTACACCCGAAATTTTTGCTTGTAGAATGATTCCCCGAATGAAAATACGTTATTAGATGCACATAATTCAACTAGCTTTATTATTTTGTCAAGCGCCAATGGGAAATGATCTGAATAGGGGATAATTTTACCCTTAAAACTGAAGAACGTCCTGTACTGGTACTTTAGTGAACAGGGAATCTACGTCAAGGCTTAAAAGTTTTATGTTGTGAAGGGGTATATGTGCTTCTCTGAATTTGTGACAAAAATCTTCCGAATGTTTAATGTGACTGGGAGAAAAAGTGCCAAAAATAAAAAAAGGGGAAAGGAGGCCAGCTAACCATTTAGAAATTTTGTAATTGAAAGCACCGGCACATGAAACGATAGGTCTGAATGGAAGATTGTCTTTGTGAGTTTTGGGAAGGCCATAAAAAATAGGGTAATTTAGGATTAATTACTTTAAATTTCTCTAATAGTTCAATACTCTTTTTGTCTTTGCCAATTAATCTTACTTTCCGAAAAATTCTGTGGGAACGTTTTGGAGGGGATTTTTCGTCAGTTTTTCGTATGTGTTTGTGTCGTTAAGGAGCTGGTTGATTTTGTCAAGGTAGAAGTCTTTGTCCATTATACGATTTTTGCCGTCTTTGTCGGATCTACTTATTATAACATCTAACTTTTTTAGAGATATGTTTAAAAGGAGTGTTACTAAATGCTTTAACTGACTTACATAAGAAATATCCTGTTCCCCGCAGATTCATGATAGCCATCCACTCGCTAAAAAAGTTAGATGTTATAATAAGTAGATCCGACAAAGACGGCAAAATCGTAATAATGGACAAAGACTTCTACCTTGACAAAATCAACCAGCTCCTTAACGACACAAAACACATACGAAAAACTGACGAAAAAATCCCCTCCAAACGTTTCCCACAGAATTTTTTCGGAAAGTAAGATTAATTGGCAAAGACAAAAAGAGTATTGAACTATTAGAGAAATTTAAAGTAATTAATCCTAAATTACCCTATTTTTATGGCCTTCCCAAAACTCACAAAGACAATCTTCCATTCAGACCTATCGTTTCATGTGCCGGTGCTTTCAATTACAAAATTTCTAAATGGTTAGCTGGCCTCCTTTCCCCTTTTTTAGGCACTTTTTCTCCCAGTCACATTAAACATTCGGAAGATTTTTGTCACAAATTCAGAGAAGCACATATACCACTTCACAACATAAAACTTTTAAGCCTTGACGTAGATTCCCTGTTCACTAAAGTACCAGTACAGGACGTTCTTCAGTTTTTAAGGGTAAAATTATCCCCCTATTCAGATCATTTCCCATTGGCGCTTGACAAAATAATAAAGCTAGTTGAATTATGTGCATCTAATAACGTATTTTCATTCGGGGAATCATTCTACAAGCAAAAATTCGGGTGTAGTATGGGTAGTCCTTTAAGTCCTGTTCTAGCCAATCTGTACATGGAATACTTTGAAACTACAGTAATAAATGCGATAAAAACCCAAAAAAACTGCTGTGGTGAGATACGTGGATGATATCCTAACATTTTGGGATAATAGGTGGGGCAATTTCAATGAATTCCTCTCGAATAAACACATTAGTGCCCATCATCAAATTTAAAGTTGAATGGGAAACAGACAACAAAATTCCTTTTCTTGATGTTTTAATAATCAGAGATACGACAGAATACAAATTTACCATATACAGAAAACCAACGTTCTCACTTTCATACATTCACTACTTTAGCTATCATGACGTTACTATCAAGATAGGTGTAGCTAGTAACTTGTTCTTAAGAGCCTTACGAATTTGTTCCCCAGAATTCCTGGAAAAAGAATTTGAACTAATTCGCAAGCAACTTTCGTCTTTTAAAATACCCTGACCATATAATTGAGAAAGCAATTCACAAAGCAAACGTAATTTTGTACATGAACTTCCCTGCCAGATATATACTTAGCTATAGTCTCCGACGTTCCGACAGAATTTCAAATCTCGCGGCACACGCGACAGGTAGGTCAGGTGGTCTACCTTACCCGCCGCTGGGTGGCGGGAGTATGAACCAATCTATCTCTCCAGCCAGATTTTTTTCTGTCGCTGAAGCGATAACAACTGTTGTCGTTTCTTCCGATATATTCTTCATTTCTCGCTTGCCTGGAGATTGATTTGAACATTTTGGTGACGTATTCGCTCTATGTTGGCTTGGCATACGCTTATTGTGGACCGTTATTGACTTTGCGCGGATTTTCCTGTAGAATGTCTGATTTTGATTCTGTTTCCAAAACTCCGGTTTTGTTTAGAGTATGTGTGACCGATGGATGTAAGGTGAGGTTACCGAAAGCTGCGGTGGACCTCACACTTTCTGTGTTAAATGTAGGGGGAATGAATGTTCGTTTAGTAACCCGTGTCAAGAGTGTGAGGTTTTGAACGAAGATGAATATAAGGCTCTTTCTTCTTATATTAGGAAACTTGAAAGGGATAGGGTACGTAAAGCTTCTTCAAGGAGCTCGAGCAGGTCGAGAATGAGTGAGAATGAAACTAACATTAATGTAGTTTTAGAACCTTCCTCCCAGGTCTCAGCTCCTGCTCCCCGCACCGAAGCCGTAGATTCGTCTTCGGAGGCGGCGGCCTCAAAAGCTTCCTTGTGTTCTAAGGAAGACAAGAATCTTCGTACTGAGCAAGGTAAGAGTGTCAGTGATGATAAGTGCAGTGTACCCAGTGATGTGGAGGGTGCGTCTGACGGCTCCTTAGTGCCTCCAGGCCTAGACCTCTTCCAGACTCCCAGTTCCAGTGGAGGAGGAAAGTCGAAAGCCGCAGGAGGGCTAGGGAGAGCCCCCACCGGTCAGGCGTCCCCTCGGCAGATCCTGAAGTTCGCTCCAGGCTGCCTTGGATCGTAAGAAGAAGAATATTCTTCGCCAGTGTTTTCGTCATCCTCTTCTCCTTCGCCGAAGCGTGGGTTGGAGCTCTAAGGAGGCGTCACGCCCGTTGAAGAGGGCTGCGGAGGCTCCCTACAGTACGTTGGCGTCCAGCCCAGAAGACTTTTCTGATGTAGCTTCCTTGCAAGCAAAGAAGCCTAGGAGATCCGGTGATCGCCCTCCTTCTCCCGCGCCTCGCGCTGAGCTTGCTTCGGAAGAAGATCCTGGGGACTCTCCTTCTCGAGTACTAGCGGGCCTACAAGCTCAGATCACAGCCTTGGCGGACTCCTTGGCATCGAGATCGCGTAGAAGGAAGGATTTGTCTCTCCCGATCAAGAGATCGAGGCGCGTTTCGTCGGAAGAGCGCTCTCCTTGCAATCGGCGTTCTCCTTCTTTTGAGGATTCTTCTACTCATCGTAACATTTCACGAGAGGAACACCACTCCCGCTCGGAGGTGTCGAGACGCCATTCGACGGATAGGCGCTCCTTGGACTATGAAGATATTTCCTCAAATCGGATTCCTGCCTCGGGTAGACGCTCAGCCCTTCTGTTTCTCCTTCTTCTAGAGTTCGTGCAAGAAGAGAGAGTCGCTCAGGTCATAGAAGACTTGGTTCGTCTTCGCCGTCTCTTCTTTCTTCTCCTCGTCTTCTCAGAGAACCTAGGGAATGCCCTTCTGGAAGTAGGCGCACTTCTCCTTCCGACTACTGTAGTCGGGCGTCGGATAACGTGACTGGTAGGCGCTCATCGCATGGAGTTCGCTCCTCCCCTGTAAGACATCAAGAGTCTAGTAGGAGCCCTGCTCCTGGTAAGCGTCATTCTTTTAGTAGATGTTCTCCTGGAGAAAGACACCTTGATCCTCGTTTGCTTCGTTCTTCTCCTAGTAGGCGCTCTTCGTTCTCGAGACTCCCTACTCCTCATCGGTCTCCTCTTGCTAGAAGTCAAGAACGCCTCAAGCGCCCTGCTTCTGTTAGGCGCTCGGAGCCTTACAGACGTTCTCCCCTCGGTAAGGACCAAGATCTCGCCGAACGCCCTGTTCCGTTTAAGCGTCTCTTGGAGCGTAGCAGCCGCTCTCCGACTTCGTAGGCATCAAGAGCCTCTCGAGCGCCCTGCTCCTGAAAGGCGCCCTATTTTTAGCAACGTTTCGCCGCTTGGTAGGCGCCAGGATTCCTCTAAGCGCCCTGTAACAGATAGGCGCTCGGCGCCTAGTAGCCGCTCTCCTCGCGATCGGCGCCAGGATCTTAGCAGGCGCTCTCCCTCTCGTAGTTTCCCTAGGGATAGACGTGGTCTTTCTAGAGAATGCGAGTTTAGACAAGAATTTTCGGATAAGCGCCCTTCTTTTACAACTCGTCGTTCTCCTGTACGCCTTTCTACTTTGGAATCTTCTCCTCATTCAAGACGTTTGTCTCCTTCATCGCACTGTACCCCAGCTAGGAAATCATCTAAGGATTCTCATAAGGATCCTCATCCCCGTTCTCCTCCTCAAGAAGACCAGGAAGCCTCTGAGGAAGAAACTAATACATCGGCAACAGTTTCTTCGTACAAGAAGCTCACAGAACTTCTCCTTCAGGAGTTCGGAGAGTCTTTGAGAGCCCTACTGCTCCTCCTTCTCCACCACTCGTTGTTCTCCACAGCGAAAGCAACGAAAGGATCTTCGTGTGTGAGAATGAAAGCCGACTCTTTCTATGAAGAAAGCGCTCAAGAGTTTCGGTTCATGGATGCGTACTAAAGAGGAAGCGGGGAAAACAATGTTTGCCTTCCCTCCGTCGAAGCTTTCAGGAAGGACAGGATTTTGGTATGAGACAGGAGAACCCTTGGGACTGGGCCTTCCGTCTTCAGCTGACGCAGATTTTTCGGCACTAGTAGACGCCACTAGAAGATCAGCTTTGAATTCGGCCAGAACAACGTGGGCAATGAATGAAATGGATCACATTCTAAAAGGCATTTTTAGAGTCTTGGAAGTTTTCAACTTTCTCGATTGGTCCCTCGGAGTCCTAGCCAAGAAAAACTCAAGGACCGGACACGTTTTCTCCGGAGGATTTGAATTGTGTCTTATCCTGTATGGATAAATCGGTGAGAGATGGGGCCAGCGAAATAGCTTCACTGTTTGGAGCAGGGGTCTTGAAGAAAAGATCAGTATTTTGCTCATTTTTAACAAAATCGGTCTCACATGCTCAGAGATCGTCTTCGCTTTTTGCCCCGCTCTCTACACAGCTGTTTCCTAAACACCTGGTTCAAGACATTTCGAAGGCTCTCTCTGCCAAAGCTACGCAGGACCTTCTAGCACAGTCTGCAAGGAAGCCGCGCCCTACCTTCCAGACTAAGACAAAGAAAGCTAAGCCGACCTCTCAGGAACCCTTTCGAGGGGCATCTACCTCTAGATCCTCTTCGTTCAGAGGTCGGAAACCAAACAGAAGAGGGAGGACTTTTACGAAGTCAATCAAACCTTCCCAAGTAAGACTCAAGTCCTTCAGACAACTGTAGGCGCCAGGCTTTTACAGTTTGCAGAAGTCTGGGCCCGGAAAGACGCAGATGCCTGGACCCTGTCTATTTTGAGGAAGGGCTATCTAATCCCGTTCTTTTCGAGGCCTCCCTTGACGAATACCCCGAGGGAGTTGACGGCCAGATACAGGGACCCCATCATGAATCAAGCCCTCCGACTAGCGGTAGACCAGATGCTGGAAAAGGAGGCGATCGAACTAGTGGCAGATCATCTTTCGGCAGGCTTTTACAACCGCCTGTTCCTAGTTCCAAAATCCTCAGGAGGATGGAGACCGGTGTTGGATGTAAGCGCCCTGAACTTCTTCGTCGAAAAGAAGAAGTTCACGATGGAGACCACTGCCTCGGTGTTAGCAGCACTCCGTCCAGGGGACTGGATGGTGTCCCTTGGACTTACAGGACGCTTACTTCCACGTACCAATCCATCCTTCCTCGAGGAAGTTTCTAAGATTCATGATGGGGGAAGAATCTTCCAATTCAGGGCCCTGTGTTTTGGCCTCTCCACGGCCCCCCAAGTCTTTACGGCCATCATGAGGAATGTGGCACAATGGCTTCACCTGGAAGGGGTGAGGATTTCGCTCTATCTCGACGATTGGCTTATAAGGGCCAATTCCAGAGATCGTTGTCTGAAGGACTTGAAGAAAACCCTGGATTTGACTTATTCCTTAGGACTTCTGGTCAATCTGCAGAAGTCAAGTCTGATTCCCGCTCAAGAGTGCGTTTATCTGGGGATCCAGATGAACTCTCTGAGTTTTCGGGCTTTTCCGTCACAGGAGAGGATAGCCCGGGGACTCGAAAAAGTAACAACCTTCTTAGGGAAAGAAGTATGCACAGTGAGGGGGGAGTGGATGAGTCTGCTGGGGACGCTCTCCTCACTGGAGCAATTTGTTTCCCTAGGAAGGTTGCACCTGAGACCGCTCCAATTCTTTCTTCATCGGAATTGGAGTCGTCCTTCTCAGGATTTGAAGTTCTCCCTGTCAATTACTCTTCAAATCAAGAAGAGTTAGCATGGTGGGCGGATCCCGACAAGTTCTCGCAGGGACTGCCTCTTCAATCCAGAAACCCAGCCTGGTGTTGTTCTCCGATGCGTCGGAAACAGGTTGGGGGGCGACTCTGGGAACCAAGGAGGTGTCAGGAACCTGGATGGGGGACCAGTCTTCCTGGGCACATCAACAGGAAAGAACTAATAGCCGTGTGGCTTGCTCTGAAGGAGTTCGAGTCAGATGTGACAGGAGCAGTTGTGCAAATAAACTCGGACAACACCACGGCTGGCTGGATACATCAGGAAACAGGGGGGACGCATTCCTTCTCTCTGTACGAAACAGCAAGAGATCTTCTTCTGTGGACAGAAGGAAAGGGGGATAAAACTTCTCACCAGATTCGTACAGGGAGAAAGGAATGTAAGGGCAGATCTCCTCAGCAGGAAAGATCAGGTCCTTCCCACAGAGTGGACTCTGCACCAAGATGTTTGCCAGAGCCTTTGGAAGTTGTGGGGCAGGCCTCTCTTAGACCTGTTTGCAACTGCAAAGAACAAAAGACTGGATCTGTATTGCTCTCCCATCTCGGATCCAGGAGCAATAGGGATAGACGCCCTCCTACTCGATTGGAAAGGACTCGATGTATACGCGTTTCCCCCCTTCAAGATTCTGGGGTTGACTTTAAAAAAGTTCGCAGAGTCAGATTCCGCGAGGATGACTTTGATAGCTCCCTTTTGGCCAGCACAAGATTGGTTCACAGAGGTGCTGGAATGGCTAGTGGATTTTCCAAGATCGCTTCCTCTAAGGAGCGATCTACTCAGACAGCCCCACTTCGACAGGTACCACAAAAACCTCCCCGCTCTCAGTCTGACTGGCTTCAGACTGTCCAGAAACTGGTCAGAGCGAAAGGCTTTTCGTCAGCAGCTGCTAAGGCAATCGCTAGAGCGAGAAGGTCTTCCACATTACGAGTGTACCAATCGAAGTGGGATGTCTTCAGAAGATGGTGCAAGAGGAATAACGTTTCCTCTTCCAGTACCTCTGTGAATCAAATCGCAGACTTCTTTTTATTCTTAAGACAAGAATGTGGCTTAGTCGTTTCGACGATTAAAGGCTATCGTAGTATGTTGGCGAATGTCTTCAGGCACAGGGCCTCAACTTATCGGAAGATAAGGACCTACAGGACCTTATTAGGTCGTTTAATACAACGAAAATGCAGTATCCTAAGACACCTAGCTGGAATTTGGATGTAGTCCTTCAATTCCTTGGGTCCTCTAGGTTTGCCCAACCCCCTAATTCAGCCTCATTCAGAGACCTTACCAGGAAGACTCTGTTTTTGATGGCTCTAGCTTCCGCCAGAAGAGTGAGTGAGCTTCAGGCGATTGATGGTAATGTGGGTTTTAAGGAGGACTCTCTCATTTGCTCTTTCCTTCCTGGTTTTTCTTGCAAAGAATGAGAACCCATCAAGTCCATGGCCCAAGAACTTCGAGATTCGTTGGGTTATCTTCTTTGGTAGGAGAAGAAACCGAGAGAACTCTTTGCCCAGTGAGAATGGTGAAATACTACCTTAGAAGAAAAGAGCAACTGAAAGCCAACCGAGAGGTACTGTGGTGTTCAGTAAAAGAGCCTACTCGTCCATTGTCGAAGAACGCATTGTCCTTCTTCTTGAGAAGCCTCATCAAAGAAGCACACGGATCCTGCAGAGAAGAACATCTTAGGCTTCTTAAAGTGAAAGCACACGAAGTAAGAGCCATAGCAACTTCTCTTGCTTTCAACAAGAATATGTCCGTGCGAAATCTGATGGAGACAACATTCTGGAGATGTCAGTCAGTGTTCGCGAACACTACTTACGCGATGTGAGAATCACTTACGAAAAATGCTTCGCCTTGGGCCCGTACGTATCTGCGGATTCAGTGCTGGGGCAGGGAGCTGGAACTCATCCTGTTTAGTAGTATAAATTTTTACCCCCTTGTATTTGTTGTTGTTGGTTGCCTTAAAGAGGATGCATGAAGGCATCTCTTTAGGTCGTAATACTAATCTTTAGTAGTTTGGTTAGGTGGTCTGATGAGTGTGGCTCCTTGCAGTAGTAGTGGTTAGGACCTGTTAAGATAGGGACGAACTCCCTTTAACAGGATCCGACTTGGATTCTACACACAAAG
>NC_061095.1:48951437-49011437 GCF_015104395.2 Macrobrachium nipponense | reverse complement strand
CCTAATGTAACTCATGATATTGAGTTTTATCTAGCGTGGGTGGGTAATGCCCCTCCCTCTCAGGACCCTTAATATCCTGAACTGGATTCCCATAAATCATGGCAAGTGAAAAAGAAGTGGATACTTAGTATAATTTGTTAAGAGTGTCTTTTGTGTTGTGAGTGCTA
Source organism: Macrobrachium nipponense (assembly GCF_015104395.2). NCBI lineage: Eukaryota > Metazoa > Arthropoda > Malacostraca > Decapoda > Palaemonidae > Macrobrachium > Macrobrachium nipponense. The sequence continues at coordinate 49,011,270 of NC_061095.1, read as the reverse complement.
TTAAAGTTCAAACTATTTGTATGGCTCTTTGGACGTTGGTAGCAAAGTAAGTAAAGAAGGGTCACTCATAACTGTTATTTCTATTTGAAGGAGTTTCTTTCATCAAAACCTTTAATTTATACATAAAGTCAGTTTTCCAAGCAATTTTTTACAGCTGAAAGTTTCAGTGAGCATTGGTACATCTGTTATTAGTATTTAGTTACAGTTACAAAAGTTCAGTTATTTAGCTAATGTTCAATATGGTATTTGTTTGTCAACACCTATTATTATGCAGAAAGTCTGCCAATGTTATGCCAAAAATGGTCAAGGAAGGAAATGTAATAGGAGTCAGAAAATGGGATCATAAACTCTTTGAAGAATATACTGGGAAAGTGAACCTGTGCCAACACATCTTAGGAGGTTAGTGAGTGCTTAGAGAAGCCTTGTTCATGTCACACTGACACCAAAACCCCAAAGGCTTGCTACATTGTCCAGTGAACAGTGCTCAATAACTTGTCTTTCGTATCTCTTAAGGAATCAGTTGGTGCTAAAAGAAACCGGTTGGTGTTACCGAATTTGGTGCTGCTAAAGTGATTTTGTGTTAACTTCTGTTTCTACTGAAATACAAATGGAGTGGAATGCTATGTAGGTGAATCTTCAGTCAATAAAGGCAACAGTGTAGAATATACCCACATAGCTATCCCTAATTTAACTGCAGTAATATGTTCATTAAGCAGACATAGGGTCAGTGAATACTTGAGCCTGCACTAGTACAGTACAATTAACACTTGTGTACAATTAACAAAGTAAAAATAAAGTGACCAGACTACCACAAGAGATGTACAGTAATTCATGATTAAATGCGATGCTAGTGCTAAAATCAGTTGAGTGAGGAAAAATGCTTATCCCCATTCATGCTAAAAAAGGTATTTTCAAAGATGTAGTGCAGATGATTGATGGTTTATTGTATATATGTACAAGCAGGTCCAGATCTTATTAACATGAGTTCTACATAATACAGTACTCATAAAACTACTGTCATATCTTTGTGTTTCACTGTTTTTAAAATGATTCCTTCACTTCATGTCTTGAGCCTTCGACTGAGGATCAGATATTCATATGCTGTGTTCAGAAGTTCTGTTGAAATTGCCCCTCATCAGGGTTTGTTATTTTCTTGTTACCCGTTATGCTGTTCTTGCCTGTTTTTGCTGGGATATTGATACTGAAGACTTCCTCATTAGCTTACACTGAACAGTGAATCCAGTCAGGAAGGTGAGGAACAATGAAAGCAATAACATAAGCAAAATATAAAGAGACTGTCAGTGAACCAATTAAACTGAAATAAGGGCCATCGAATTTATTTGGGGGGGGGCGCGAGGCAGAATGTTCAAATCATGGAGGTTCTCAAGCTTGTTTACAATGCCTTTATCGTGAACTAGTTTGATTATAATGTGCACCTTGCTTCAGAACCTGTTTCTGCTCTGTTTAAAGCTGCAGAGTATGTAGTTTGAATGCTGGGATATATATTTTTGTACATGAAAACTTACCCAACAGATATATACTTAGCTATAGACTCGGTCGTCCCGACAGAATTTCAAAACTCGCGGCACACGCGACAGGTAGATCAGGTGATCCACCATTCCCGCCGCTGGGTGGCGGGATCCGGAACCATTCCCGTTTTCTAAACCAGATTTTTTCTGTCGCCGGGCAGACAACATCTGTTGTTCGTTCCTCCCATTTTGGATTTCTACTCGTTTGCCAAGAATTTGGATTGGTTTATATTGGTGACGTATTCTGTTTTCTCTGGCTTGGCATACGCTTATTGTGGACTGTTTTTTGACTTTGATTAGGATTGTCCTTTCACGATGTCTGACGCTAAGGCTTCACTTATATTTAGGGTTTGTACAATGGAAGATTGTAAGACTAGGCTGCCGAAATCTTTGGTAGACCCTCATAATGTTTGCTCCAAATGTAGAGGTAATGAATGTTCATTTAACAACACCTGTAATGAATGCGAGAAGTTAACAGAGCTTGAATGGAAGAACTTATCTTGTTATGTAAGAAAACTTGAGAGAGATAGGATTAGGAAAGCTTCAGTTAGATCCTCAAGTAGATCTTGTTCTCTGGAACAAGAGTTTAATAACTCTCCTGTAACTAACATTTCTCCCTTAGCCGCAGCTTCTTCTCCCTGTATTGAATCCAAGGATTCTGCCTCTGAAAGGGAAAATGTAAAAGCTTCGATCAAAAAGCTGCAAGCTCAGTTACGAGCTTTGGATGAAGGTAAGAGTGTTGACAGTGATATGTGCAGTGTCCCCGGTTCCACATTGCTCCTAGGCCTAGACCTCTTTCAAACTCCCAGGACCAGGGGAGGAGGAATGTCGAAAGCCGCAGGGAGGATGTGGAACATCCCCAACGGTCAGGCATCCCTTCGGCAGATCCTGATGTAGCGTCCCAGGCTGCCTTGGATAGCTGCAGAAAGGGCATCCTAAGGGAGTGTTTTTCGGCCTCGGATTCATCCTTTCCTAGACGTGGATGGAGTTCGGCCTCTCAATCGCGCCCTTTGAAAAGAGCCTGGAAGGCGCCTAAAGGAGACGCTGCGGACTCTAGCCCAGAGCGTTTTCCTGAGGATTGGCCTTCAGATCATAAAAAGGCGAGGCAGGAGGAGCCCTCTCTTCAGGACCCCACTAAGAAGTTCCTGATCTGCCTTCAGGAACAGTTATCCTCTCTGGTAGGCTCCTTTACCAGAGACTCGACAAGGAGGAAAGACGTTTCTCTTCCTGTCAAGAGTTCCACTAAGCGCCCCTCTTCTGCTAGGAGGGAGCTCTCATACTCTCCAAGGCGCTTCTCTCCTGATTCCAGAGACTCCTTTGACAGGAGCTTTTCGCCTGATAAGCGGTTCCCTTCGCCCTATAGGCGCTCTTCTCCATGGAATAGGCGCCCTTCTCAAGACAGGTTTTGGAGCCTAACAGAAGCTCCTCAATTCATCGCTCCCCAGTGGTTCAGGAAGTGCGTAGCCGCTCCCCTAGAAGACGCCTAGAATCTAGTAGGAGTCACGATCGTTTCAGGCTCAAGGAGCCGGAAGAGAGCCGAGATCAGTTCAAGCGCCAGGAGCCTTCGGGACGTCAGGAGTCGAGCAGGCGCCAGGAGTGGTTCAGGCACCATGAGTCTGCGGATTGCCAGGAGTCAAGCAGGCGCCAGGAGTCAGTCAGGCGCAAGGAATCAGTCAGACGCCAGGAGTCAGTCAGGCCCCAGGAGTCAGTAGGGCGCCAGGAGCCAGTCAGGCGCCAGGATTGAGGGCGCCAGGAGTCAGTTTGGCGCCAGGAGTTAGGGTGCCAGGAGTCAGGGCGCCAGGAGCCTCTCAGGCGCTAGGAGTCAAGGCGCCAGGAGTCAGTCAGGCGCCAGGAGCCTAGTGAGCATCAGAAGAGTAGGCACCAAGAGCCTGTTAGGCGCAAGGAACTTTTCAACTTCCAGGATCCTCATAGTTCCTCTTTTACTAGGAATTATTCTCCTCCTTCGACTTCGAACAAGAATTTGTCTCGATATCAGCGCACTCCTTCTCGGGAAAGGAGTACTTCTCCTGTGAAGAGCCCTATCCCTTCCAAACGTTCTCCTTCAGTTGGACCTTTGGAAATGGTCTCGGATGAAGATAGATCTGTGGATGTAGCAGTCTCGGAACTACAAGAGGCTCTCATTACTGCTCCTCAAGGAGTTCAGAGACTCCCTTCATCCTGCTGATCCTCCCTCACCGGGATTGGTTATGTCCAGCACTAGAGCACATAAGTCCTCATCTTTTGTAAAGATGCGCCCTGCATTATGCATGAAAAAGGCTTTGAAAAACGTTGCAGAATGGCTACAATCAAAGAGGGAAGCTGGTAAAACAGTTTTTTCCTGCCCTCCTTCCAAATTAACAGGGAAGCCTGGAAGGTGGTATGAGACCAAAGAGCCCATGGGATTGGGTCTCCCGTCATCTGCAGACTCTGATTTTGCCTCATTGGTAGACTCCTCCAGGAGACGGTCTCTACTTTCTGCGAAGGCAACTTGGGGCATGTGCGAGCTTGACCATCTCCTCAAGGGCCTTTTCAAGATTTTAGAAGTCTTTAACTTTATGGACTGGGCCTTGGGGGCTTTAGCGAAGAGAGCCCAGGACACGGATATGGAAGAGCTCTCTAGTGTTTGGCCTGTCTAGATTTAGCGGTTATGGACGGCTCAGTGGAAATTGCCTCTCTATTTGGAACAGGCGTACTAAAGAAGAGATCGGTTTTTAGTTCTTTCCTCGCGAGAGCGGTATCTCCTCTACAGAGATCCTCTCTTTTATTCGCTCCTCTTTCCTCGCATCTATTCCCGCAGGATACGGTTAAGGAGGTAGCTAAATCCTTAACAGAGAAGGCAACCCAAGATCTCCTCACGCATTCGGCTAAGAAGTTTAGGCCTGCCGTACCTATTGAAAAGAAAGAGAGACCCTCTTTCATGCAGCCCTTTCGAGGAACCTCCACTTCTAGAGCCCCTCTTAGAGGTCGTAGGCCAGAGCGAAGGAATAGATCATCTAGAAGGTCCTTCGGGAAGTCTAGATGAACAGAGAGTCCTCCAGACAAAAGTAGGCTCCAGACTACTCCATTTTGCCAAAGTCTGGGCGCAGAAGGGAGCGAACTCTTGGTCCCTCTCTATCCTAAGAAAAGGATATTTAATCCCCTTCAGGGAAAATCCTCCCTTGACTAAGACTCCAAGGGAGTTGATTGCAAGATACTCAGATCCGGTCCGAAGGCTAGCTATTCGGCAGGAAGTGGAACAGATGATTTTGAAAGAAGCGGTAGAACTGGTACAAGATCTCCAGTCTCCAGGATTTTACAATCGGTTGTTCCTGGTACCAAAAGCATCGGGGGGTTGGAGACCGGTGCTAGACGTGGCACGTGCTCTGAATTTCTTCGTAATGAAGAAGAAATTCTCGATGGAGACGTCTTCCTCTGTTTCTGTCTGCTCTTCGTCCAGGGACTGGATGGTGTCCCTGGACCTTCAGGATGCATATTTCCATGTGCCAATTCATCCGGCATCGCGGAAATACCTGAGATTCATGTTTCAAGGAAAAGTCTTTCAGTTCCGAGCGTTGTGTTTCGGACTTTCGACAGCCCCTCAAGTCTTCATGGACATCATGAAGAACGTAGCTCATTGGCTGCATCTGGAAGGGATCAGGATCTCACTATAGTTAGACGATTGGCTAATAAGAGCCCAATCGAAGAAGCAATGTCTGGAGGACCTTTATGTAACTCTAAACTTGACAAAGTCCCTGGGACTTTTAGTCAATCTCGAGAAATCCATGCTGACTCCCCAGCAAAGCATTGTCTATCTGGGGATTCAGATGGATTCTCGGGATTTTCTAGCGTCTCCTTCGCAAGAAAGGAGAGAACGCTGCTTGGAAAAGGTGGCAGTCTTCCTAAAGAAAGAACATTGTTCCTCGAGAGAATGGATGAGTCTACTGGGGACCCTCTCCTCGATGGAACAGTTCGTTTCTTTAGGAAGACTACACCTCAGACCCCTTCAATTTTACCTGAAGGAGAGATGGGATTGGAAGTCTCAAGAACTAGGAGAGACTTTTCCAAAATCGAAGAAAATCAAGGAGAATCTCCTCTGGTGGTTAGATCCACAGAAGTTAAGCAAGGGGATCTCCCTTCACTTAAAGAACCCTCGCCTATCGTTATTTGCAGACGCTTCAGATTCGGGATGGGGAGCAACATTAGGTTCGAGAGAAGTGTCAGGCACCTGGGAAGGAGAACAGGTGTCCTGGCACATAAAAAGAAAGAATTAACAGCCATTCATCTGGCTCTCGTTCATTTCGAGGAGCAGGTTTCTGGTTTGGTGATTCAAATTCACTCGGACAATACAACAGCCCTAGCATATATAAAGAAACAGGGGGGGACGCATTCCTTCTCCCTGTACAAGTCAGGGAAGGATCTGCTGATATGGGCTCAAGAAAGGAAAATCTCTCTTCTCATAAGGTTTGTGCAGGGAGAGAGAAACGTCCGTGCGGATCTTTTAAGCAGAAAAGACCAAGTCCTACCCACGGAATGGACACTCAATCTTCAAGTCTGCCAACAACTTTGGCAATTGTGGGGAAGACTGAATGTAGACCTGTTCGCTACCAACAAGAACAATAGGCTAGAAAATTATTGCTCCCCAATCTCGGATCCGCAAGCGGTAGCCATAGACAGCATTCTGCTAGACTGGGCAGGTTTAGACATGTACGCCTTCCGCCCTTTCAAGATAGTAGGGGAAGTGTTAAGGAAGTTCGCCTGCTCAGAGGGAACAAGAATGACTCTAATCGCTCCCTTCTGGCCAGCTCTAGATTGGTTCACAGAGGTACTGGAGTGGATAGTGGATTTTCCCAGATCACTTCCACTAAGGAGCGATCTTCTCAAACAGCCCCACTTCGACAGATTTCACAAGAACCTCCCCGCTCTAAGTCTGACTGCTTTCAGACTATCGAAGGACTCGTCAGAGCAAGGGGCTTTTTGCGCAAAGTTGCGAAGGCTATCGCAAGAGCCAGAAGATATTCCACCTCTAAAGTGTATCAGTCGAAGTGGGAGGTGTTTAGAAGATGGTGTAAGACTAAGAAAATATCCTCTTCCAGTACCTCTGTAGCTAACATCGCTGATTTTCTTCTCTATTTAAAGAAGAGTTGTAACCTGGCAGTGTCAACAGTGAAGGGTTACAGAAGCATGCTGGCCTCTGTTTTTAGGCATAGAGGTCGAGATCTAACGAATAATAAAGATCTTCATGACCTTATAAGGTCTTTTGAAACCACGAAAGACCAGAGGATTAGAAGGCCTAGCTGGAACTTGGATGTAGTCCTTAAGTTCCTCATGTCAGAAAAGTTTGTACCTTCTCATACAGCCTCATTTAAAGACTTAACTAGGAAGTCTTTATTTCTCTTCGCACTAGCAACAGCTAAGAGAGTTAGTGAGCTACAGGCTTTGGAAAGAAGAGTAGGTTTTAGAAAGGATTCAGCGTATTGCTCCTTTAAACCACTCCTCTTAGCAAAAAACGAAAATCCTTCAAAACTATGGCCTAGAAGCTTCGAGGTAAAAGGACTTTCTTCCCTAACGGGAAAGGAACTGGAGAGGACTTTGCGTCCTGTCAGGGCCCTCAAGTTCTACTTAAAACAAAAAGCCTTATTAGGAGGTACAGAAGAAAGTCTCTGGTGCTCTGTAAAAGATCCTAAGAGACCTACTATTTCGAAGAACGCCCTAACGTTCTTCATAAAGGATGTGATAAAAGAGGCTCACCTTGCATGCAGTGAAGAGCACCTCAAGATTCTCAGAGTAAGAGCACATGAAGTGAGAGCCATAGCTACGTCAATGGCCTTTCACAAAACTTGTTCTCTTCAGGCTCTTATAGAGTCAACATATTGGAGATGTAACTCTGTTTTCGCCTCCAATTATTTAAGAGATGTGAAAATTACTTGTGAAAAGTGCTTCTCTCTGGGAGTTTACGTTTCTGCAGATTCAGTGCTGGGAGAAGGAGCTGAGGGTAATCCTTCTTAACTTAGTTTAGTGTTAATTTTTCTTTATGTTATTTGTGGTTGTTTTTATTGGTCGATTGTAAAAGGGAATAGGGGACCCTCTTGCAATTCATAGGTTATAACATTACTAATATGGTCAGGTGATCGGGATTGGCTTCAGTGCTCCTTGTGTTTTACTTAGAGAAACCTAAAACTCTGTCATGTAAGAGGGCTAGTCCCCATTGATATGACAAAGGTAAAGGCTCTACCATGTAAGTGGGTCAGCCCCCATTGGTACGATCCAGAGTAGGCTCTGTCGCGTAAGCGGGCTAGCCCCCATTGATATGATCCAAAGAGTTGTTCAGTCATAGGTCCTTACCTCGCTGGAACTCATGAGGCAGGCAGACTCATAGACAGTAATCATGAAGTCCTCTGCCCAATCAGGTAAGAACCATGGATTATTATTTCCGAGAACATATGTTGTTTTTTCCCTGTTTTTTAATATATATTTATTATAGTTATGTTTAGCTGTCTCTTACCCTCCACCAAGGGTGCCAATCAGCTAAGTATATATCTGCTGGGTAAGTTTTCATGTACAAAAATGATATTGTTAAGATACAATAAAGTTTTGTACATACTTACCTGGCAGATATACAATAAATGGCCCACCCATCCTCCCCTCAGGAGACAGGTGGAAGAGAAAATCTGTTTAGAAAACGGGAATGGTTCCGGATCCCGCCACCTAACGGCAGGAATGGAGGATCACCTGACCTACCTGTCACGTGTGCCGCGAGTTTTGAAATTCTGTCGGGACGACCGAGTCTATAGCTAAGTATATATCTGCCAGGTAAGTATGTACAAAACTTTATTGTATCAACAATATCATTTTAAAAATCACTGTATACTGTAATCATTGTAGGTACTCATTAAATATTTTCTAATGTCTTTTATTTTTCTACAGAACCCACCACTACCATGGACATGGGAGACGAGATGCTGAGGTTTCGCCTCCACAAAATTTTATGGGGGCCCGTAAAACAGGCCTTCCTCTACGTATTTCACCAGACCTACGCACAGACAACTAGCGTTTATGAATTTGCTTTTCATCATCCGGATATGTTTACAAAAGGAGAACTGCTATGTATTGAGTTTGAGCGGAAGGTCAACTGCTATAGCATACCTTTACTCTTCAGTATAATCAAGTCAAGTTGTAACCCACCACTGGCCCCTCCTACGGCTAGTGTGTGGGAAGAAAGTGCTCGTAGCGTTGACCTGGAAACTGTGGATGTAGCTTTGGAGAAGCTCATAGTGATGCTTGCAACAATTTATGAAGAAGTAGCAGAGCTTAACAAGCCTTTGAACGAGGAGGAATATAACAAGAAGGTAACTATTATTAAGCATTGCTTAAAGTACCTGATCGAAGGAGCCGGGAAGTTTGACGTGTCTGGTCGTTGGGGAGAGTATCTGGAGAAGATTTTGAATTTGCTGACCGACATTGATCAGAGAGAAGTCTTTCCAGTAGATGAAATAGCAGGTATGTGCTCTATTCCTCCATTTGATTTCATTTCATGTTTTGTTCATGAAACTTACCTGTCAGATATATATATAGCTGTATTTTCTGAAGTCCGACAGAATTTAAAAAACTTCCGACACACGCAGTGGTCGGCCAGGTGGTTAGTACCCATTCCCGCCGCTGGGAGGCGGGTATCAGGAACCATTCCCATTTTCTATTCATAATTTTTCTGTCGCCGGTGCTGAAAACACCTGTTTTCAGTACCTCCGTCTTAGGATTTTGGAAACTTCATTGCCGCTAAGTATCCTAATTGTCTTTTGATTTATTTACTTGGATTTGTGGCTAGGCATACGCTATCTTAAATTGATTTGAATTTGATTCATTTTTGCATAAGATATCTGAATCTAGTTAGGCTAGTTTCAGAGGGTGTTGTCTGCAAAGATAGGGTGTGGCTACCGAAAGCTTTGGTAGATCCGCACTTGGTATGCACGAGGGGTTTGGGTCTTGCTTCTTTGTTGAGATTTGTCATGTAAGGAGTGTGAGACTTGTCTATTCCATAAGGAAGACGGAGGATTCGTATGTACGCATTTAATCAGTAAACAAAAGTCAGGGTAGTGAACCTGCTAACCTTCCTGTAGACTTTATTTTGCCTAACCCTATAGTATGGCCTACGGGTTATGAATATGTCTGCGAGAGGTGATCGCTCTCCTTCATTGTTGTGAAGAGTGCTACTATCTGGTATTGTTACTCCTAACCCTGTAATGTTGCCTTCGGGCCCTAAAACAGTGTCTGTAGAGGTTATTGCCCTTTTCTCTTATACTCTTTCGTTTCGTAACTTAGAATCGAAAGTGCTTGCTTTAGAGAGCAATAGTGAAGTGGCTAAGTGCAGTGACAAGTGCCCCTTGTGTAGTGGAGGGTGCGTCAGATCGGCCTTATAACGCCTCTAGGTCTAGACCTCTGTCGGACTCCCAGGACCACAGGGAGAGGGCATGTCGAAAGCCGAAGGAGGGTTACGAGGAACCCCACCGATCTGGCGTGCCTTCGGCAGTTTCTGATGAAAATCCCCAGACTGCCAAAGTTCGTGCACGTGCACGAATCCTGAAGGATTGCTTCTCGTCCTCCGAGGCGTCCTCCCCGCGCAAGGGTTGGAGCTCTCGGAAGGACTCGCGCCCTCTAAGAAGCTTAGAGAAGAGGACGCTTCACGTCCTCTCTCTCGTCAGGAGGGAAACGTCAGATCCGCCCCATAACGCCTCTAGGCCTGGACCTCTGTTGGACTCCCAGGACTAGGGAGAGGGCATGTCGAAAGCCGAAGGAGTGTTACGGGGAACCCACATCGATCTGGCGTCCCTTCGGTAGGACCTGTTGACGTTTCCCAGGCTGCGGAAGATCGTGCACGTGCACGAATCTCGAAGGACTCGCGCCCTCTAAATAGAAGCTTTATAGAAGAGGACGCTTCACGTCCCCTCACTCTCTCGTTATGCGTTTCAGTGAGAAGTAAGAAGGCGAACGGTCGCCCTGAGCACGTGTACGTCTTTCCACCGAGAAATATGAAAAAGAAGGCAGTTTCTCTCGCTTGTTTTGATGCCGGTCAGGAGCGTGACGATTTTGTGCACGCTTCTTTTGGACGCTCGGCTTGAACGGGACGCTCGGATGGATGCCAGGCGCGCGGCCAGTGGACGCCGAGAGTCCTCGCCAGTGGACGCCGAGGGTCCTCGCAATGGACGCCGAGCGCGCGCCAGCGCACACCAGGTTTGTCTCCTGGCTGAACGTTTCTGTTGAACTCTTCAGACTTCAAGCTCTTGTTTAAGATTTGAGCCTCAAGAATGTGAAGTAAGCAGTGCTTCGGAGGAAGCTTAAAGTGAACAGACAAACTTCGTCTTCGAAACCCAGCAAGACCTCGGGTTTCGTGAATTTCAAGAGGTCTCTGTCAATATTATATTGCTTTTCGCAAAGGTGGATGGAGTTAAGGAAAGCTCAAGGGAAGATCTCGTTTTCTCTACCGCAGTCAAGACTTTGCGATAAGGCAGTTACGGGTTATGTAAAGGCTCGACGTCTCGGCGACGTTCAGTAGGATTCTTGCAAAGGCATTCATCAAAAGGACGCTTTTCAGGAAAGCGCAAGACAGGACTTCCTTTGCCACCTTTGCCATACTGCCAATAAATTTTAAGCTTTAGCAGGCATTAGTTGTGATACGGGAGAGGAAGCTGGTTGGAGAGTTTCTTCCTCTTCCCAGGATAATTTTGCAAGCTTTTTAGCCCATCTGAAAGGGTTTTTCAGATGATAGATTTTGTTAGTTTCTAGTCGGGACTACGCTGCCGAATTGAACATCGTCGTTCTTTACCTGCCGTAAGCCCTGTCTCTTAACAGGATTCTTGCCCCTTCTCGTTTGAGACGGGAATCGGAAAAATAAAATGCTCGACTTCCTGGATTACGTTTTGTCAATTCAGTGACTTTCCCCCATTGACAATATACTATCGTTTTGTCAAGTAAGTGGGTATCCCCTCAATGACAAAATATCTCTTTGTCCCGTAAATGGGTTAGTTCTCATTGACAAACATCTCTTTAACTTGATATTGCGTAAGCGAATAAGCTCTTATTGACAAGATTCGGAAGAGCTCTCATTCGTCATTCACAGACTCGTACAAGAAATAGACTTGTAGACTACGTCAATGAACGCTTATGTCCAATAACATAAGAAGCTTGAGCTGTCTGCTTCGATTCTCTAAGTTTTGTTCATGAAACTTGCCTGTCAGATATATGTAGCTGTATTTCCGAATTCAGCTATATATAATTCTGCCAGGTCAGTATGAACAAACTTTATTGTGATATAATAAATATTTTGCCTTGCGTTATTTTTCTACTGGTTGGTTCAAGTCATACACGCTTGCTGTAGTTACCTCTTCGGATGGCAACCGAGAGGTCTATTGTCCATTATTTTAAGGACATTTAATTGTTACTCCCTGCAGCCTTCCATGAGTTTCCGATTTATCTTTTTACCGTTGTATGGTAGTGTTCTGACGACACAAACGCATCTATATATTTAGCGTTTTCTGTTTCGCTTAAATATACCAGCTTGAGAGTCTCTTTTTGCTCAAAAAATAACGGACCTATTTCTTCGTAGAATAGGGTAGATGGCAACCCAGACATAAAGTTAAGAGACGACGTTCGTAAGCTGCTGGCTGCTGCTGTGTCTGACTGTCCAAGTTCCAACTTCCAACCGAGCCAGTAACAGATCGTGCGCTGTCATGCGCGGTAGGTTACGTCTCTCTCTCCTGCGGGATTGACTGACTAACCGTATCTCTGTGCTGGCGGTTACGTCTCTCCTGCGGGATTGACTGACTAACTGTATCTCTGTCCTACAATCACGGACTTTAGCCTAAGATTGAGGGGATTTCTTACGTGAATGATAACGTTGCATTCGTTTTGCCTTACTATGTTCAACAGAGTTATCTCAATCCTTTCGGTGCTCGTTACCGCACGGTATAGAAACTACGAGTCTACCGCAACATTGCACTTTTATATGCTCTCCTGCTTAGGCAAAGCGCAGCCTTATAGGGAAGTAAGCATACTCGGGGAGGGAATGGATGAGCTTGCTGGGGACCATTTCCTTCCTGAAGAAGTTTGTTTCCACCCCGAATAGGACTGCAATTCAGACCACAGTTTTTTCCACTACCGGGAAACTGAAATATTATTCTAGATCTAGGAATTATTCTGAACATCTCTCAGTGCGTCATGATAGAAAGAAGGTGCCGGACATCTGGATAGTGTTTCAGATGTCCTGGATCTTAATCTGAAAGAAGTAAATGCAATTCGGTCGTCCCTCCAGTCCTCGAAACGAGTTTTTGGAACCAGTGGTCCACATCAACTCTGATATTCCACAGCTCTCTCATATCTTAAGAAGTATCTTCTCTCGGTCCCTGCTCGAGTTTACGAGAAAGAGCCTATTATAACAACAGGCGTAGAATGTAACGATCCTCTAGAGGTTCGTTACAGGATTGCAAAAGTCCGTACGAATCGTCTCGATCGACGGCAGCAACTTTTGACTTCCGAGTGGAATCTTTCTTTAGAAGTATGTTGAGAGTGTGTGGAGACTTTAGGGACGCCTTTCATTCTTCTCTTCGATATGTTGAGGACGAAGAGGCTTCTTCTTCTCTGCTCCCTTTTCTCGATCCGGGATCGGTACCATTAAACGCCATCCTATGATATTAAACGGGGATGGATGTTTAGTCTCTTTTCCCCTTTTTCAATCGCTTAGGAAATGTTAATGAGGATTTATGACGTCACAGGGAGCGACAATGACGCTGATCGCCCCATGTTGGCCTTCAGGATCCTGGATTCACAGAGGCCACATCCTTCCTAGTTCACTTTCCAAGGACCTTTCCGAGAGAGTCGGTCTACTCTAACTCGAAAGGTACCTATAACCTCTCCGCTCTGAGTCTGACAACGTTCAGACTATCGAGATGTTGACAGGAATAAGATTACCGTCTTCCATTTCCGTCTGAAGAATGGGATAAGCTGGCAGTCACAACTATTAAAGAATACGCAAATATGTTTTGTTGACGGCTTTTGGGCTCAGAGATTTGCGTCTGTCAAACAACAAAGCCCTTCACGATCTTTGAGTTCTGTGGAATCTCGAAACTCGCTCACCATCTGCTTTTTGTCTCACCTGTTTTCTCGGAGTCAGACACTCGTGCGAGATCAGGCGACATATAGTAGCCCTGAGTTTCTTGTTGACGAAGTCGGTTGCGTTCATACACCCCCGATGATCGTGTAACATGAGACCAGGTTGGACTGTCAGGCATTCTTCCTTCGGGACTGAATCGCCTTTTTGCTCCTTGCTCCTTTCTCCTGGCACCAGAAGCCTCGAGTCAGGAGTTGATTCGCTGACGACGTTGGGTTGCGTTGATACACCCCCCAAGGTTTGCTTAGATTGAATCGCCCAGGCAGTCCAGACACTCATCCTTCAGCGAAGAATAGTGCCTTATGGTCTTCAGGGTACAGCCTTGCTGTCCTTGATTCGTCTGACTGTCAACTGGTCGGTCACCTGACTTTAGTACAGACGGACTGACTGTGCATGTCCAGATCGAAGCTTTCAATATGGAACTTAGACGTAGTCTGAAGTTCTTGATGTCAAAGCATTCGAACCTCTCCTACCTGTTAACTTCTTGCATGTGATCAGGAAGGCCTTCTTCTAACCACCCTAGATACGACAAAGAGGGTTAGTGAGATTTTAAGCCATCGTCACAAGTTTTGGCTTTAGAGAACACAAGGCGGTGTGCTCTCTAAGCCTTTCGTTGTGGTCTAAGAATGGAAACCCGTTTTGTCCTTGGGCCAGGAGCTTGGAAGCAAGGATGGCACAAGTTAGTGGGCAGGAGCCAGAGAGAGTCCTGTGCCCTATCAGGTCTCTCAAGTTTTATCGACATAAAACTCAAGAAAGTCTAAGTCATTCGGGCAATCTGCAGTGTTCCGAAAAAGACCAGACTTGCCCATATCGAAGAACACCCTGGCTTTAGTGTTAAGGAGTTCTTTCAAAAATGCTCCTTCATTGTGTTTGCACAAAGATTTGAAATCTTTTTATCTGAATGCTCACGAGGTGAGGGCGCGGCCTCGGAAGCATTTCAACAGAGCATAGCACTCAGCAACATCCTGAGTACCATGTTTTAGCGAAGCAACTCTGTGTTCACTTCACGCTCCCTGCGAGATGTGAAGATGGCATATGAGATCTGCTGCTCGCTAGGGCCATACGTGTCTGCAGACACAATCTTGGGGGCAAGAAGTACCACTCATCCTATCCTGTAGAAAATGGTTAGGAAGAGCTCTTAATTTAGTTGTTGAGTCGCCGACAACGGCGACTTCTTAACTCTTAAGCCTTAGTTAACACACCTTAACTTTGGCTAGGTTGGTCAGGTGGTGATATATATATTTATATATATATATTTATTTTACTTCTTAGCCCTCATGGTATGGTCAATATGGTCTAGTCACATTGTGGTCACGCCCCCGTTTGACAGATCATCTGGAGTGCACCAGCTTTTTAGGTCTCTACCTCGCTGGCAAACTCTAGTAAAGCAGAAGCAGACTTGGGTGACAGTAATCACGAAGTCGGCTATGCTAACAGGTGGAACCAAGATGTAAATCATCTGCATGCATTTGTTTCCCAAAATCCTTCTATTCTGTCCCTTCCCACCTCCAACGGTGGGATTCAGCTATATATATATCTGACAGGTAAGTTTCATGAACAAAATGATATTGTTATGATACAATAAAGTTTGTTTATACTTACCTGGCAGATATATATAATCAAGTACCCACCCACCTCCCCTCAGGGGACAGTGGAAATAAAAATTATGAATAGAAAATGGGAATGGTTCCTGATACCCGCCTCCCAGCGGCGGGAATGGGTACTAACCACCTGGCTGACCACTGCGTGTGTCGGAAGTTTTTGAAATTCTGTCGGACTTCAGAAAATACAGCTATATATATATCTGCCAGGTAAGTATGAACAAACTTTATTGTATCATAACAATATCATTTTAAAGATTAAAAATGTCAGTACCTGAAATCTAATTTGGACTGTTAGATTAAGAAGCCCATTTGCTTCAGAGAATCTTTTGTGATTTTTTATTTGAGATAAATCTTTTGAAATTTAAGTGTCAAATCAATATCGATAATTTGGAGTCAGTACTCAGCTGATACAGGAATAGATTTTTTGATGCAGCATTAAACATTTTTTTAAGTAACTGAACAATTGAGAAATACTACTAATCATTACTTGGGGTTCCGGATATAAGCTAACTTTTATGCCACAATGGCCCATAATTTTAGTATTAAATACAATGTAGAAAAGTTTATTGTCGAAACAGCAGGGCCTAAAAGTTACACATAACATTTACTCTACAGTATTTAAATAAATGGCTGCTTTTATCAGTGGATATGTTTTCATATGAATAACAAACTCATACTTTTACTATAACTGAGGGTAATCCAAGGCTTAACAGTCTCTCTGACTTGAGTGAGCTTTCAGGCACACATGAGATTTTCCTTGGTTTTCACCCTCAATATGTACTGCTTTTGTCCTTAGTAGTTGGCCAGCTCCCAAACAGATGAACCTGGTGTTTCAAACATTGGTTGAGACCACCTTGACTAAATGAATAATGTGCAGTTTCAGTTGCTGAGTTAGTGTAGCGACTTCTTTCCAGCCATTTTTCTTGGAACTACATCACCTTCTCATTATTACTTCAAAATGAGTTGAGATTTTCAGGATTTATGTAACAACTTTGATGGTGTTGTTGCTGTGTTTGTATCAAGTGCTGTTTGTGTTCTCGCAACCTAAGTTAACCCAGCAGTACATGTGTTTTTGAGTTTTCTTTATGTACCATACAATATATAAAACTACTGTATGTTTCATTTGGTGTCTTTTATTGGTTGGTTTCTTTATTTGTTTTTAGAATTTAACTAAGAGTCTACAGGGTGTCTTTTTATTAAACATAACTTGTTCATATACGAAACAAACCTTCGGTCTTAACATTAGGATTTACTAGCACCAAGCTGGAAACCGGTAGAATTAAAATTAAACTTGTGCGATCCAGGTACTATTGGCATCTACCAGGTCACGGGGCATGTATTACCCAGAATGCCCTTGGTGTCCTGTGACCTACCAGTTATCTTTCTTCTGCCTTTAAGATAGGAAGTGTTTTCTGTCTATCTGTTTAAAGCCGGTTTTAGTTAGTTTTTTTTTGCGTCACCGTTGGGATCTTCTTCTGTTTCGAAGGCAAGACAAAGGAAATGCCCTGGAATCAGTGGCTTTCCGTGTTCAAGATTCCTTACTTCGTTGTCTATGGATCCTCATCCAACGTGTAGTAAGTGTAGAGAAAATGTATGTACAATTACTAATCCTTTTTCTGTTTGTCGTGGTTGGTCGGTGGAACAGTGGAGGAAGTTTTATGAGAAAGGCCAGTACAAAGGAAAGGAGTCGACGCCGTCTTTGGATGACCAAGCGTTGCTGGCTTCTTTTGTATCGGCGATACACCAGACTGCTCCATATGTTTCGCCACCTGCCTTTGATTTGTCCCATACCCCTTCGGTTTCTCCTAGCGGTTCGTTATCGGAAACTCCAGAAGGGGTTTGGGTAATTTTATGAATAATATTTATGCTCCGTTGTTCCCAGCAGGGAGGGTGGGAGCATCGCCATCTTTGTTCCAGGTGCCGGCTCCCGATGCGAACAGGATGGAGGGTACGTGGGCGGCTCTAGGCCTACCAGGCGTACCAACCTTGGAAGGTTTGCTGTCGCATTATATGGCGTCACGATTCCAGCAGAGTCGAATATTCCTCATCCCCCTTAATGGTCTTTTATGGGAAATAATGGTGCAGCTACGCCAACAACTTCAATGTTGACGGCGATGCTGAACGTGGCAGGTAGTTTTGCTACAAACACAGGGATGCCAGCAGCAGCCGCACAGTCTCTCCCTACGAGATTGGTGACGTCACAACCAATGTCACTCACTGACAGGGCAGACGCGATGACGTCACAGCCTACTGCTTCTCAGTCTGCTTCGCTGCCTCCGGACCCAAATATGCTTTCTGACTCGGTAGTACACACTGTAATGAAGAGATTACAAGATCTAGAGAAGAAAATTAATAAGAAAGACAAAAAGAAAAGGCGTGATTCGTCTTCTTCTTCGTCTTCTTCCTCTAGCTCGGCGTCATCGCTAAGTTCGATGACGTCACGGCGTGTACCAGTCAAGCGTTGGAAGATACGGGATTTCGTGACTGATCCTCGGGCCAAGAGGAGAAGAGTGAATTCTTCTTCATATTCGGGCCAGGACTGTCACATCCCAGTCAGCAAGAAAGGCAAGAAGTCAGTGGCTGATAAGCTCAAAGCTAGTGGATGAAGCCGTTTACAAGAGTCCAAATGAGCAAGTGAGCCGACGGTTGCTGGGCTGGTGGCCGATGCGGAGTTGCCAGTAGAGACGACAAAGAGTAAAAGGAAGACTACAATGTTGTTGGTGAAATCAGCGTTGGGGGCGAAAAGTGCGGCAAAGGATAGAGCACAGAGACAGGTTTCACCTGTAAGACCGTTTAAAATACAGAGAAAAGATGAAAAGGCTCCTATTAAAAGAACGAAGAATAGGGAATTGGCAACCTCATCTGATACGTTGGTGGAAGGAGTTGTCCGCCTAGATGAAGGATCAAGGCCGAATTCTCCGACGGTCGTTGGAGACGATATCAATTGTCATGAAGAAGTGAACTCAGTTTCGAGAGAGTCTTCATCTTGGAGATATAGGCAAGATTCTCGCTCTCGATCTGCGAGCAGAGAAGGAGTGAGGCGGTCTCGCTCTCCTGCTGACTGTTCGGGATCCAGCCGTCGGCGGTCAGCCGAGATCAAATGGACCGCGGCCATAGGGACAGACAGCCACGAAGTACCCGGCTGTTTGTCAGGGGATAGGAGTGAGATAGCGTCTCCGGTGCCTGAGCACAGCACGCTAGAACAAGAGGAAGGAGAAAACCAAGAGTTTCTGGCTTTGTATGTGGAGCTGATTGATTTGATACGTAAATTCAATAACCTTTCGGGGAGAACGGAAACACCTGCCAGTATGTTTCCTCCGTGGATTGACATGGCGTTTGGGTTGAAAAAGGATACCAAGGTGTCGTATGAATTGCCTTGTTCAAGTTATGCAGAGTCAGTTTTACAGCATGTAAACCCACGGATTGCGGGAAGGGATAATTCTTTAAGATCAAATAGATTGTTTAAGTTTATCCCTCCTCCGATGATGAAACATAGGAAATATTATACGACATCGACGGTTCCTTTGCTATCTAGACAAATTAACCCAAATGTGGTAAGGTTAAGACATGGATTAACCTTAGCCCTTCGATGACTTGCCAAGAGGCTGCTACGTTAGAAGCAACAGCTTCTTCTGTCTTACAGACCGCTTCTTGGTTGGATCTTTGGTCAACAGCAGTGTCAAAGATTGCATCCTCAGAAATGACGAGAGAAGTAGTGGATGAATCAATGTTCATTAGATTACTACTATCAAGTGCCAAAGCAATTGCGTATTTGACAAATTTGAGTGCCAATGTTTTGGCAAATTTCCTATTAATGAGGAGAGCTGCAGCTTTGGCTAGGCTAAGCCGCTCTGTTGATTTGGATTCCCTGCTAAAAATGAGGAATGGGAATATCTTGGAGTCGCAATTGCTGTTGCCAGAAGCCATACTAGAAGTGGCTATAGATAGGAGAAGGATGGACACTAACGATAGATTGGTACAGCAGGCAGTTAGAAAAACATATAACAGTCAAAATAACCCTATGGAGGTAAGGCAGCAGCAAATACCTCGAAAGAAGCCAGTGAGGAATAACATCCCTAGTAGAGCAACAAGATCCTCTTCCCCAAAGAAATTAGCTCATCGGCCCTTTCACAATAGAAATAACAGAGGAAGGGGGATTAGGGGAAGAGGGAGGGGCTCAAGGCAATAGGATGGGCGCCTCTCATCACTCAGCCACACCAGTGGGGGGTTGCCTGGTGAATCACTGGAAGGTATGGCAGGAACTGGGAGCAGAGCAGTGGGTGGTGGATGTTCTCAGGGTCGGGTATTTGATTCCGTTCGAAGTATCCCCACCCCTGACGGAACAGCCATTACCTCACCTCTCTTATGCTCAAGAACCTCAAAAGGCTTTTATTCTGCAAGAGGAAGTGAAGAAGATGATGGAAAAAGGGGCTGTGGAACAAGTATCCGTTCCGTCGAAGGGGTTTTACAACAGGATTTTCCTTGTACGCAAACCCAACGGGGACTGGAGGACAGTAATAGACCTGTCAATATTGAATCTGTTTATAAGAAAAACCAGATTCAAAATGGAAACTCCAAAGCCGGTTCTACAGGCAGTCAGGATCAAGGACTTTATCCTGACAATCGACTTCAAGGACGCATACTTTCAGATCCCAGTCCATCAGTCTTCAAGGAAATTTCTCCGCTTCAATCTTGCAGAGAAAGTTTTCGAGTTCAAAGTTCTGTGCTTCGGATTGACAACGTCTCCTCAAGTTTTTACAAGAGTGTTTACTCTTGTGTCGACATGGTCGCATGCTTAGGGGATCAGGCTACTAAGATATCTAGATGATTGGCTGGTGATAGCAAAGTCCAGAGAGAAACTACTCAAGGACAGGGCGACACTTCTACAGTTTTGTCACAGCTTAGGCACTGTGATAAATCAGGAGAAGTCGCAGTTGGATCCAAGTCAGCGGCTGGTGTATCTGGGAATGGTTATAGACACAATAAAAGCCAAAGTATTCCTGACAGACCAGAGAATAGAGAAATGCAAACAAGTGGTGAATGCCTTTCTGGAAAAACAAACACAGCCAGCAAAACAGTGGCAGGTAGTACTGGAGTTCTAACTTCCTTGGAGAAACTAGTACCACAAGGGAGGCTACACCTTCGATCTCTACAATGGAGGATGAAGGAGTTTTGGGTACCAGTAGTAGATCACCCGTACGAGCAGATTCCCTTGTTGTCAGAAGTGAGGAAAGACTTGCTGTGGTGGGTGAAGGACAACAATCTGACAGAGGGTGTTCCCCTTCAGCAATCCTCCCCGGATCTCTTGCTGTTCTCAGATGTGTCACTAGAAGGTTGGGGAGCCCATATGGAGGAGCTGATGGTTTCAGCGAAATGGAGTGGCGAGGACAGAGAACTCCATATAAACGTGCTGGAGTTGAAGGCAGCGTTTCTAGCACTACAGGAGTTCAGGGAGAGGGTGAAGGGACAGTCAGTGGTATTGATGTCAGACAACACCACAGTAGTAGCTTACATAAACAAACAAGGAGGGCTAGTGTCTCGACAGTTACATGTGATGACAGTTCAACTTCATCAGTGGGCTGTAGAGAACCTAGTAGCCATTGGAGCCAGATATATTCCGGGGAAAAGAAACATAGTGGCCGACAAGTTGAGCCAAAGGGATCAGGTCCTGGGCATGGAGTGGTCCTTGCTCCAACAAGTAGTGGACAGAATGCTCATGTTGTGGGAAAGGCCGATCATAGACCTATTCATAACCAGGTACAACAAAAAGTTGGAAGTGTATTGTTCTGTAGTCCCAGACATAGAGGCAGTAGCGGAAGATGCGCTTCAACACCCGTGGGACAATCTGGACATTTATGCATTTCCTCCATTTTGTCTAATCCGTCAGGTTTTGAACAGGGTAATGCGGTCTCATAACCTCAGAATGACTCTGGTAGCTCCTTTATGGCCAAAGGCAGAATGGTTTCTGGACCTCTTGGAACTCCTAATAGATGTGCCGAGAGAGTTACCCCCATGGAACACCCTACTATGTCAGCCGCACGTGGAGAGGTACCACCGGTCGGTGAAGTCCCTATCACTTCACGGGTGGAGACTGTCGAGTATCTCCTGCGAGCCAGAGGGTTTTTGCAGAAAGCAGCAGCACAGATGGCAGGTAATATCAGAAAGTCATCGGTAGCTGTATACCAAGGAAAATGGTCAGCATACTGTGATTGGTGTCATAGAGGGAACTTGTCTCCACTCGGTACCACTATTCAGCAATTAGCTGACTTTCTGATATATTTCAGGACAGAAAGGCATATGTCTGTATCTGCGGTGAAGGGGTACAGGGCTGCTCTAGCCTCGGTCTTACGCATGAAAGGTGTGGACATTTCATCTTCATGGGAGTTGGCCATGATGAAGAGCTTTGAGCAGTCATGTTCGCCAAAAGAACTAAAAGCCCCAGATTGGGATTTGACCATGGTACTGAGTAGTCTGACAAAACCCCCCTACGAACCACTAAGACAGTCCACAGATAGGAGCCTGACCCTGAAAATAGTCTTCTTATTGGCCCTAGCCTCAACCAAAATGGTGGGGGAACTACATGGCCTGTCATATGTCGTGAAGCACTCGAGAGGTTGGAAGTCAATGGTATTCGAGTTTGTTCCCGAATTCGTGGCCAAAACTCAAAACCCTTCAATAGTGGACGGTAGATTTGACTCTTTTTCCATACCTTCTCTGGCAGATTTCATAGATAATGACAGAGATGAGATGCTTCTGTGTCCCGTCAGAGTAATGAGAGAGTACTTAAGAAGGACAAGGCACCTCAGGCCTGGGTGCAGGAGGTTGTTCCTAAGTACAGGAAGGAACAAAAAGGAAGTGTCCAGGAATACAATATCGTTTTGGCTAAGAGAAACGATCAGGAATGCCTACATGACAGAAGACAGGGGGTCAGATAGCCAGGAGAGGGCTAGGGCTCATGACATCAGAGGCTTGAGTGCTTCTTTAGCTTTCAAGAAGAATATTTCTGTGGAGAGAATTCTGAAAGCTGGTGTTTGGAAATGCCAAACCACTTTCACTTCATTTTATTTAAAAGACGTTGCCCATAGATCCTTGGATACCTTTTCGGCATTTCCTTGGGGTCCGGTGGTGGCGGCCCAGCAAGCGGTATAGCTCATCCAGTACCACCCCTGGTGGGTCAGTTTGTGTCTAGTCTAAGATGAAGGTATGAAAGTAGAATGAATGGGATGACTGGTCTTTTTTCTTTACTACTTTCTTTCTACTCCTTTACCTATGGGCAGTATGAAGGAGAGTGCCATCATAAGCTGGAACGGACTAGATGCAGGTGAGATGGTCGGCCATACTGTAAAGTTATTTTAGAGTATAGTATACTTTTCAGTAGCAACACACTCCTCGGTAATAAGGAAGGTAGGGGGATGGTAGATCCAGATACAAGCGACAAGAGTGGTTCAGGAGAATGGAAGGACCTCTATTTTCACATAATTTATAAACCATGGCATGGTACCAGCTCCCAGTGAGGGAAACCAATAGATTCTCTTATATCTTTGGTTCAAGGGTTCATAGTCCATTATCTTGGAATACTCATAATATTCGGAAATGGATTTAGGTGGCAAACTCCCAGTCAGTTATAGCGACTTACCTCCCTCCAATAAGTAAGTCTATCCTAATGTTAAGATCGAAGGTTTGTTTCGTATATGAACAAAGGACAAATTTGTAACTAATTTGTATTTTTCATAACTAACAAACCTGAGGTCTTAACAGTTAAAGGCCCACCTCGAACCACCCCTCTAGTAGTCTAAACTGGGTTAGAAGTATAACTGGTAGGTCACAGGACACCAAGGGGATTCTGGGTAATACCTGCCCCGTGGCCTGGTAGATGCCAATAGTCCCTGGATTGCACAAGTTTAATTTTAATTCTACCGGTTTCCAGCTTGGCGCTAGTAAATCCTAATGTTAAGACCGAAGTTTTGTTAGTTATGAAAAATACAAATTAGTTACAAATTTGTCATATTTATTGTAGCTTTGGGTTTTCAATTTTTAAACTTATTTTCTTTGCATAATGATAAGGAAATTCAAGGCATGATTATGTATATTTAGTGTTTATATCTAGCAGTTGTATGTGAGTGCTATCCTTGGTAATCTTCAGCAGAAAGTGAGGATATCATGGTATCTTGAAGAAATGATAATGAGTATATTCCCAAGACTCGGAAAAAACTGGTCATGCAATAGATTTTGTGGCCCTGCTGACTAGAACCAGTGTAAGACATGTTGTTCTTAAAATAAAAAAAAAAAAAAAAAAAACAGGAAATTCTTCCATGACGCCCACCTACTTGGATTACTGAGGTAGTAGCAGTTTTTGGACTTGGCGCAAATTGAGGTAAACTTTTACTTTTTTCATTTTGCTTCAAGTTTATAAAATCTGCTACACCTTCCATTTTTTTATAAACAGATTACTTAGTTCTCTTCATTGGCAAGAATGAGAGAAGTGTTGATCTTTATTCTCCAGTTAAGTTTACCCTTCAGACTATGGTTACTGTGTGATGAGTAATCATAAGCAGAGTTGCAGAACTTTTGCCCTCTGAATTGCATTATATGAAATATTAGTTTCCTTTTTCCCAACAATGGTTATATGTTGTAGTTTTGACAGATGTTAGAGAATGTTCAAAGCATTTTTACTGTAGAAGGTGGACTGTCATCTGAAATCCCAATGTCACAGATTTTTTTTTGTTTTTTTTGGTACTTCACGAAACAAACAGCATCCTTATTTTTCATTCTCACTGTTGTAAAGCTGCTTTGGACTGTATATGTACTTATTAAAAACTTGACGTCATTCCCCAGATAATTGGTGGATAGAGATCATCTCCTTCTGTATGGGTCAAACCCATGTACTACAGATATCTCACTCAGCTTATGCTGGGGTCACACATTCACATATCACGACGGCGTATGCCCATGTATGTGGATCGTGGGCATCATCGCAGTGAAGCGACCTTGAACAGCTGGTAAACAGGACATGGGCTAACGGACATAAAGCCAGCACCGTAAATGTATGCGCAAAGAAAGCAAGGTCGGACGTCTACCTGGAACTTACGCCGATAGTGTAATATTCTATGTATGTCAACTTCACGTTACCACGCCCACGTTGTGGGGCTGTAGGGTACAAAATGGCCGGGCCTGTAAACAGAGCAGACTGTAAAGTGATGAGACATGTATGAGAGAATGTAAAAATATTGCATTCTGAGAATCCAGGTTGTAAATTCACTTTGGTAGAATTCTGCATGTACTGTAAAATATTGTACAATTTCAACAAATAAAAAAAAAATAAGTCAGACATTATAACATAGTATATACCACTGGTAGTCCCAACATCTTGGGCTTCTTCTGACAGACGATGTGGGGCGTTGAGGGAAGTGGAATATGTTCAAATATCCACTTCTCCCTGTCCGTCAGTCATCTCCCATGTCGCTGTCATCACTCTGTATCTCATCCAACTCCGACTCCTGTAGGTGGAAGATGACATTTCCTCGACCTGAGTGTCTGCAGGAGTGGCTGTAGGAGTCTTCTCCGGGCTGAAAGAAGGTCCTGCAAGAAGATGTGACGTTGATGGTCCCTTCCTTGGTCGTTTTAGGAGGTTCGGCATCTTGAAGGGCGTTGTGGAGAGTACTTGGAGGAAACTGCTGTTCTCGGGAGACGCAAACAACAGCTGACCTGAGGGTTGTTTGTTGTTGTTGTTGTATTAACCCAACACTTCTTGTTGGCACCGGCCTTTCCCTTATTCGGTGCCGACCTGACCTTTTATACCACGCTACAGCGTTGCCATTTCGTACAGGGTTGAAATGTGCGAATCGGTTTCCCCATAGGCTACAGTGCAATTAGGAGGCCCACGCTCTTTGCGGTGGAAAGAAAAGTAGTCACCGTGGGTCCCACATGTAATGCCTGGAGCTACGTCAGGTGACTTTTGGCGTGACCACCCCACAACTTGTTTTGAACATTTCAAAACTGGAGCAGGCTATAGCGCCCTAGTGGGCGGAGCTTAGAGCCCGGATGACCCGTCACTGTACGTCTATGATTTTACGTATGTTTTACGTTACATTTACAGTTTACTGACATAGCCAACTACCAATTTCCGCTCATTCGTAGGTGTGCGTGCGTTGATACGTGATGAGTGACCTTAGTATTAGTATGAACCTTATGTCTTTTGAGATGGTTTTTGACCACCTTTTGTGCAGTGATTTTGGAAGATTTATTTTCAACTGCTGTGCTTTTCTTTGTTTAGTTTAGATTTCTTGAAATTTGTCCCAGTTTTTATTTATTTTTTTTTTTTTTTTGAGATTTAAATGCACTTTCTAGTTTTCCTTTATAGCATCCTGAATCATCAGCATCGAATGAAATATGGGCATTGCTTATTCAGTGTCTGTTTTGTATACAGTGGTTATTCCAATATATTTTCTATATGTTTGTGACTAATTTTCATAAACATCTATTGTTGTCCCTTTCAAAGGTCTGTAATAAACTATATATTGCTCTGGCCTTGAGTGCTATAGGTTAGGTCTCCCAGTTTGGGACGAGCACAGGCTATATCACTGTGTTTTTCCATTACCCGAACTTGACATAACCCGGGGACTGCCTGTAATGGTATAGAGCTTTAGTTAAGTGGCTATTTCTTGCTTCTTGATAGTTCACAGTTGTATGACACATTGATAGTTCACAGTTGTATGACACAAGGCTCCTTCAGTACTAGTATACAGGCAGTCCCCGGGTTACGACGGGGGTTCCGTTCTTGAGGCGCGTCGTAAGCCGAAAATCGTCGTAAGCCGGAACGACACTTGGAAATATGCCTTAAACTAAGAAAAAGTTAGAGGACCTTACCTGTGTGACATGCAAGTAGATTGCATGATGTGTAGTGTGGTTATTCCAATGGCAAAGGATGGTTCTTGAAGGTATAATTCTTTATTAAACTCTTGTGACACTAAAAAGCACAATGTACACTACACTTAATCCTTAGGGTATACACTAAAACACTGTCACTATACGTATACACATGCATTGCACACTTTGTTAGATCCTGGAGTACACTAAAATCCCAGTCTGGTAGCTCTGGAAGGTAAAGTATACACAATTAGTACAAAATACTACACAAAGTCCTGAATACAATATGTAAATTATAGATATCAAGAGTAAAAGAGTTAATGTATGTTAATTAACTTCCTTACTTTTAGTTTTATAATTCCTTACTTTGAGTTATATCAAGAGTAAAACAAAAAAGTTAATGTATGTGAATTAATTCCTTACTTTTAGTTTAAAGTTGTCCTGCTATGTAACCCTGGATGCACAAAGTCTTATGTGGCCCCATAGCCTACATCATTCAGGGGGTTCTGGAATGTACAAAAAATAATTAGTATGTCAGTAAGTACTCTATGCATAGTAAGTTACATACAGTAATATGCACCATACAGTGGTTTAATATCACATATATAACATGTATAAAACTTAGTTAATGTATGTTAATTAATTCCTTACCTTTAGTTTTAAAGTTGTCGTTCAATGTAACCCTGGATGGACAAAGTCTTAGTGGCCCATAGCCTACATCATTCAGGGGTTCTGGAATGTACAAAAGATAATTTTGTCAGTAAGTACTCTATGCATAGTAAGTTACATACAGTAATATGCACCATACAGTGGTTTAATATTGCATATTGTAAATGATTGGTCTACACCCCCTGTTCAGCAGGGAGTGTACAGTATGTAATTCCATGAGGGGACCTTGATCACTTATCCCATGTGAGAGATCTTGGTCACTTTTTTTTTAGTATGTACGTATAAAACTTACTTAATGTAGTTTACTACTATGTATAATTCCTTACCTTTAGTACAGTAGTACATAGTTTACAGTTGTCGTGCTATGTTATGTAGTAACCCTGGACAAAGTTTTATGTGGCCCCCCAATAGCCTGCATCATGGAGGGGGTCCTGGTTTTCTGGAATGTACCAAAAAAGTATCAAAGTTAAGTCATGTTTATGTATGTTTAGTAAGTTACATACAGTAACCATACGTACAGTGGTTTATAAACATGTACATATGTACATAATCAAACTTGGTTGGAAATTCCTGTAAAAAAAAAGTTATGTACGTATGTATGTATATGTATACTACTGTAGTAAAAACCTTACTGTTCATACTTTGTTACACTACATGTTACATGTGATAACGTATACTTTCCTGAAGGGTTTTTTCCATCCAAAAATGGTGCTTCTACTTGTAGTTATCCCTTGATGACACTTGTAGTAACAACCTGGAGTTGTGTGAAAAATGTTGGTTCTGGAAGGAAAAAGTAACAAAATTAGTGTACAAAATATACACTACAGAAAGTTGTGAATGCAATATGTTAATTACTGTAGATATATCAAGAGTACTAAAGAGTTAATGTATGTTAATTAATTCCTTACTTTTAGTTTAAAGTTGTCGTTCAATGTAACCCTGGATGGACAAAGTCTTATGTGGCCCCATAGCCTACATCATTCAGGGGGTTCTGGAATGTACAAAAAATAATTTTGTCAGTAAGTACTCTATGCATAGTAAGTTACATACAGTAATATGCACCATACAGTGGTTTAATATCACATATAACATGTAGTATAAAACTTAATTTAGAAATTCCTTACATAACTTACCAACTTTTAGTGAGTCTCAAGCTGTTACCTAGGTTGTGGGAGATGGAGGTGGAGGTGTAGAGCATTCATGATAAGGATGCATTCCAAACCTAACTTCAGTGTGCTTTATCACAGATAACAGGCTAGGATGATGGGCAGTCTGGAATGAAGAATTAATATTAAAGGACAGTATGTAACACTTAGGTGTACAAAATTTATTGTACGTATGCAAACATTAAACACAACTGAGAATTCCTTACCTCCAGCAAAATGAAGACATGTAGGCTATGTAGAGGTCTGGTTTATGTAAGTCACAGGTGCATGCCAGTCTGGAATGATAATGTAATAGTATGTACATATGATTATAGTATGTATGTTACATACATAACATGGATTATACATGTAATATTAAAACATTAATAAAAAAAAATGTCCTTACCAATTCTAGTGGTTGGCTTGCTTACTGGGATGGTCATATGGTACATGAGAGTGGGTGGCTGGGCTATGGAGTGGGATGGGCAGGTGCTTGGGGAGTCTGGAATGATAAAAAATATATAAAATGATAGTTACTACTACTGGTAACTACTGCACATGTTATTACTGTTTGACATATGTAGTGTGTAATACGTATGTTCAATATAAAAAATGAAGAATTCTTTACCTGAAGGAATGGAGAGGTGATACTACTCGTATCAACTGATTTTGGGCTCTGTGGGGAGGTGATACTTGTATCAACTGATGAGGGAACATCTACATCTGGAAAGAATGATAGGGTACCATAAATATATTATAAGGTGGATGTAATTGTAGCATATGTACACTTTAATAAAATTTCTATTAGCAATTTATAAAACATTTTATACAAATTTGTTAAGGATTCCTTACCTGATGTATAGGGCGAGGCATCAAAACCATGGAAAGGCTCAGGGTCATCTGGGTCACTGTCACTATCAAAGGGGTCTGAAATGGAAAAAAAAAATAATAATAAGGTTATGCAACATCAAACACATTGTACCACTATGTAAGTTAGTGTACGAATGTATGTAGGGTGTAAACAATTTCCAACATGAAAATGAGAAAAATGAAATTGCTTACCTGATTGTACACGTGCAGGTGGGCGGGCTGATACAGAGGGTCCAGGTACAGGGATCTGGAACTGTCACAGGTAGTACAGGGAGATCTGGAACTGTCACATGGTAGTTTACAGGGAGATCTGGAACTGTCACAGGTAGTACAGGGGGATCTGGAACTGTCACCACTTCTGCAATAAAATTACAAATGATGAAAATTAATGAAGTTACAATTTACTCTTACATTTAGTAGTTGTTACATTAAAAAATTAACACATTTTAATATGTACACTATGTAAACCAACGATAAATTAGTAAAACAGGTTCAGAATTCCTTACCAGGACTAGGAGTGGGAGGTGGTGGTACTGGAGACTTGGAAAGAAAGTGTCAAGCCTGGACTGCACACTTCTCTTCGTCTGCTTCTCCTTCAGGGTCTCCTTGTAGAAAGTCACCAAATCCATGATTCCTCTCTTGATTTTGTCAAACCTAGAAACGTTAGGGTCTTCTGCCTCAAAAGAAGCCAAGGCTCTCTCCAGATGAGTAAAACCCTCTGACAAGCCTTTCACAGTTAATGACCTGGGTTTTGGCTCTGGTGCCGCCTCCTCTTCCTCAATCATTTTGTTGTTCAAGTTCTAGTAAGTCCTCTGCAGACAATTCCTCTCCATGGGAAGCCAGCAGCTCTGTTACATCATCAGGTTTCAAGATCTAGTTGCAGCCTCTTGCTTAGCCCTACGATCATTCCTCGTCACAGTCTCGACGTCTTCTGCCTGGTCAAAGCCTTCAAAACTGTGCACAAACTGTGGACACAGTTTCCTCCAGGCCCCATTTAAAGTGGTCGTCTTCACCTCGTCCCAAGCACTTGCAATGTTCTTCACTGCATCTGCAATGTTGTAGCCCTTCCAGAATTGCTTCAGTGTCAACTCCTTGTTAGCTTCTATGGCCCTCAAAGCAACACGTATGGTCCTTCTAAGGTAGTAAGCCTTGAAATTTGCTATTACTCCCTGGTCCATTGGCTGTATCAGCGATGTGGTATTGGGTGGGAGGTACACCACCTTCACATTAGGATGCATGTCGCTCAAATTTGAAGGGTGACCAGGGGCATTGTCCAGGACTAAGAGGGCCTTAAAAGGCAGACCCTTCGAAGTCAAATACCGCTCCACTGCTGGCACGAAATGGTCATTGAACCAATCTTCGAAGACCATTAAGGTAACCCACGCCTTCTTGTTAGATTTCCAAATCACAGGGAGTTGACTCTTGAAAATGCCCTTGAAAGCCCTGGATTCTCGGCCCCAAATACACCAGCAAGGGCTTCAGTTTCAAATCACCACTTGCATTGGCCCCAAACAGCAAAGTCAGTCGCTCCTTTCCAGCTTTATGGCCAGGTGCTGACTTCTCCTCCTTGGAAAGGTACGTTCGATTTGGCATTCTTTTCCAAAATAATCCAGTCATCCACATTAAAGACTTGGTCAGCCGTGTAACCACCATCCTTAATTATCTCAGCCAAACCACCTGGAAAACTTTCTGCTGCTTCGCTATCAGCACTAAGCAGCTTCACCTTGCAGCTTCACATTATGCAAATTTGCACGAGCCTTAAAACGGTTAACCAACCTCTACTCGCGGAAAATTCACCACCAGCACTGCCTTCGCCAAACTTTTTCACTACTGCCTCATGCAGCGCTCTAGCCTTCTCCTGGATCACACTTAAGCTCACCGGAACACGTCGCTGGTTCTGGTCCTCCAGCCAGATCATGAGCAATTTCTCCATTTCAACAATGCTCTGGCTACGTTGCTTCTCGTTTATCACCACCGTTGACTTCATCGGTGCAGCATCCTTAACGTGCTTCAGAATACGTTCCTTATCCTTCACAATGGTTACCACGTGGTCCTGCTCAAGCCTAAAGAACGGCCTATTTCGGTGTTAGTTTCTCCCTTCTCCGAACGCTTTATCACGTCATATTTGACCTCCATCGTGATGACCTTCCTCTTCTTGGATGAACTATCATCGGAGGAAGTACTTTGGCGTTTAGGAGCCATTGTAAATTAGCGAAAATGGCAAGGAATTTCAGCAACGTCTCAGCACACAACCTAGTGGAATGCAGGCAGGCACGCGATTGAAGTGGCGTCCTTTCTTTTCGTATTGTTACGCTTGGGCGTCCTCGACCGTCCGAGGTCGTTTGTTTTTTTCGGAAATCAATTTACCATACAGTTTAATAGCGGTAAGTAATTTATTGCAACCTACCCGCCTCAAAAAACTAGTTCTGCATATGAGGTATCGTTAAAAAGCATAACAAAACGTCGTAACCTTGGCATTTGTGTTGTAATCTAACCAGAAACTTAGTTTTTTAATTATGTACTGGAAACAAGCAATGATTTTTTCATTATATTTGCGCTTTTGGACTGTTTTAAACTGCGCATCCCAAGCTAGTGTATTCATCCTCGCCCGCAAACTAGTTCCGCATATGCGGCGTCAGTAAAAAAAATTCAAAAAATAGGCGAAAAAAAAAAAAGTGTCAAAAATCATCATAACCTCAAAAATTTTTGTTGTAATGTAACCAAAAACATATTTTATTATGTACTGTGCTAAACTATAAAGGATTTTTATCATAGCATGCGTTTTTTTTAAAAGCGTCGTTACTCGGAGCGTCGGAAGCGTCAGCGTCGTAACTCGGAACAAGCGTCGTAACCCAGGACGGAATTTCCATTGAATATTTAAGAAAAAGCGTCGTAACCTCGGAACGTCGTAAAGCCGGAACCGTCGTAAGCCGGGGACCGCCTGTAGTTAGCTATTTTGTGATGATCATCATCCAGCCACTTAGCCATTAAAAAGGCCTTTCTTTGAGGTACAGTAAGTAGGAAGGACTAACTATTGGTCCAAATCATATGCAGATGATAACACAAGTCTTTAAATCCAGTGTGGTCTTGGGTTTGTAGAGGTAGTCATTAATAATTCTCAGACTGTATGTTAGCATATTCAGTCTTGTTTATTTTTTAGTCATAAACATGCGCTTCTGTGTATGTTAGTTTAGAATGTGTGTTTATGTATGCAGTTTATTTGAAGACTTATAAGTACTATAGAAAGTATACTGTTTCATCATTTTTTTGTCTAAATTATTTTTTAAAACTTGATTTGCTTTTGTTATTGTAAATTATATTTACAGACAAAACTGTGTCCAATGCTTAATATTTTCTTGTGCTTTATTGTTTATGAGAAAATGTGCATTTTTAATCAGTTTAACTCAGACATACAATGTGACGTACAGAGAAGTTTTACTCACTTAGTGTTGAATTTATAGTAAATTTGTACTGTTGTCATTATTGTTATTGTTAACCAAACGATACTAATCAATTTTGTCTGATTTTTCTTTTTGATAGGTAGACTCTTTGACTGATGACTAACAAGGTAAGTAAAGAAGTGTCCTCTAGCCTATTTTCTTGTTTGTTTAATGTTGTAAATGTCTATTGATAGCTTTATATGTTACCTGTAGATTATGGCTGTTATTTAATCTGATGGAATAAGGCTTCGGATATTTTCATCCCCACCATCAACGTTTTTATGTCAATGTTTCCATTTGTAGGGTTAGATGTGAAATGAACTCTCTCCATGCTTCTCTGTCCTCTGCTTGAACTCTTATCATGTCTGGCTCTTCATCCATCCCCTTTTCCATGACTCCTTTGGCCTTCCTACGGGTCCTTTGTTACTTCTGTGTATACAGCTTCTTGACCAACTGTTCCTCACCCCTTCTCATCTCAGTCTTTGAGATGGCAGTCTTCTCAGAGTCCCTGGATACCACATCTCTCTGGCAGTTCTCATTCATATTATGATCCACTCACTGAACATGGCCATGAAGCTTAGCATTCAGGGGATCTCAGTTTAAAATTTTCTTGCATTTTATTTGTCAGAGCATATGTTTTCTTTTTTCTGTTGCATAGAGTATTACTGGGGTAATGTACTCAATGTAATATTTTATTTACCAGCAGTCTAACTTTTCTTTATTTCAGCTACGGTACAGCTGCTCTCTATCCTATCAGTTCTCTCTTCACCCATGCTTCGCAGTCCACTGTCCCCCCCCCATTACTTCTCTCTTTACTGTTGCTTCACAGCTCTGTTTTCCCTCCCAAAGTAACAGAAATAATGTGCCTCTTCTAAGCCCTCCACATCTGTCACAAAACAGTTCTCAGCTCCGCTCTATTTCCTAGTGGCTCTTGTAATACATTTGTTGAAAGTATTACAAGGTGAAGATACTTTGTTGAACGTAATCATAAGTATAATTTCAACATTAATTTTCTCCCATCACAGTAACTTATTGCAGTGCTGTAGGTTACCATAGGTAGAATCATAAAGATTCATTATAGTGTTGTCACTTCACTGCACCCTCCCTTTCAGAAGTTTGTATTAAAACATGATAAAACTTTAAGCAGTGGGAGTTCTAATCCCTGTGATGTGTGCTTGCAGTAGTGATATCCACTGTGTCCAAAATAACATTTAAAAATATGAGTTAAAACTATTATAAGTGTTGTCATACCGCAAACCCATTGTTTTGTATTATCCTGTAGTGAGTCTGTGCTGTCCTTCATACAATTCACAGAAGAAGAAGAAGAGTCCCAAACTTTCACTTGGCTGTGAACATATTTAGGTTCCATGGTACGGTCACTATGTGTCTGTTCCTCTGCACACATCTTGCAGTCTTTCTTCTTGGAAAACGTGGCTCATTATGCTCCTTTTTCTCAAAATAGTAATCCTTTATTCATATTTTCTATTTACATGCTTAGAAACAGCTCTTTGTTCCGACAAGTAATACAAACCCTCGGTCTTTTACATAAGGAATTACTATTCAGCACCAGCTGGACCGGTCGTAAGATTTCTAACAAGGTAGTTCGGTAGTAACTGCTTGTCCGATGGTCGGAAGTCCCGCCCGACTAGAAGTAAACATATCACTTTGCTTTCTGCCGCTGTCGGGTGTAGATGTGTGTTTGCCTCTCTGCCCACCTTCGTCGTAAGATTTTTGTTGATGTCAACAATTGAGTTACATACTTCTGCGCTTTTTCTTGTTGTATTACTAGTGTGTGTGCACTGTAAGTACTTATTAGTATTATTTTTGTGGTTTTGCATCGCTGAAACATGCAAGCCCACGAAGTGGAGAATCCCCTTGGCCCCCATCCAGCCGGAGATTGTGCCGTGGTGTGGAGGGCCGTAAGTGTGGGGCATTTAGGTCCAGTGATTCTGTGGACCCTCATTTTTTATGTACGCGGTGCTGAGGGCGTGAATGCTCTCGGGTCGTACCATGTGATTTTTGTATTTCCTGGTCGGAGGAGCAGTGGGAGCTCTATGAGAAGAGAGGAAACCACATAAAGTCCCAAAGGTGTCATCAGAAAGCTCTCCCTCGACACCTCTGGTGACAGACATGTTGTCTTCCTTCCTCCCTCCTAGCCAGCTCCCACGTATGGCTCTCTCCCTTTTGGGGGAGGTGTCCCGTTCCACCTTTTTGCGCGTCTGTTGAGCGCAGAGGAGGGGAATGCGACACAACTGATCTTGAGTTGTACTCGGGGTCTTCGTTTGTTCAGGGTGGGATCTTTCCCCCTCGAGCGAACGGGAACCCCCCCCAACCCAACTGTTGCTTCCCCAGGTGTGTCTGCCTTTGCGGGTGGAGACCTCCAGCAGGTGTGGCGCTCGCTGAGTCTTCCGGGCACTCCCAGTATCCAGGGACTGTTACAACATCTGGCTGTGGCCCCAGTGATGCACGGGGTGGTGACAATGACTACAACCACTCTCTCAACACCAGGGTACACTGCCCCGGTACACCTGGGTGTACATGCAGCGTGTGACATCAGTAATACCTTCAGCTGCCGTACAGTCCCGCTAACTCATGTGCCTCGGAAGGAGATGGTTCCTCCGCCGCTGGGGTTTGTGTCCTCCCTCTCCGCCGCCCCCTGACTTTGAGTGCCCAAGAGCTCCCGCCTTGACCGCCCACCAGTTCCTGTGGCTGTTCCTTCTGTCTCTGTTCCTGCCTGTGGTAGTGCTGCTCCTTCCGCAGGTTCCTCCGGACAGGTGCAGTTGGGCCGTGTTGCTACCGCAACTGCCCCAGCTCCGTCCTGGATGGAGGACCTGTCGGTTGTCCTGAGGAAGCTGGCGAAGAAGTAGTCAAGGAAGAAGAGGAAGGTGTCGTTGTCTTCTCCATTGTCTTCTTCGTCGTCGTCTTCTGCCGTCTCTTCCCCTTCGACTTCCAAGGCGCCCCAACCGAGGAAGGAGAAGGTGGCCTCGCACCCCTTAGAAATCTTGCACAGAGACTTCTAAGGGTCTGTCACGCTCCAGCGGGACAGGTGGGTCTTCCGCTGGTCCTCCTGTCCCTTTGGGAACGGGGCCCGTCTCTCCTTCCTCAGGGAAGAAGAAGACGGGGACCGTAGGGGTACCGGCTACCTCTGGTACCTCTGCTCCTGGAATCCAGAGGTTCTACCTCCGGACCAGGAACCATCTCGGCCACTCGCTCGCGAGCCTCACTGAGTGTACGGTCACCTCCTGGTGACCATGCAGCCAGGGTCCAGACCGTTTAGCATGCTCACCGTCAGTACCCAGGCACGGAGTGGAAGGCTGGCAAGAGTCGCTCAGATGACTCTCGCCAGGCCAGTGATCGCTCTCGTGGCGATCCCACCAGACCGTCCACGTGTCAAGGCTGGGAAGAGGTTCCCCCCGGTCACCATGTCCAGCCTCGGCTGGTATCATGGCGCATCAAGAGGACGGTGCTCTCTCACCGCGTCGGTGGACACTACCAGTCACCCAAACCATCGCTTCCAACTGGGACCTGGACGGCCTCCGCTCAACTGGTTTAGCAGCTCTCCTGACGACACGAGACCAAACGATTACCGTCCTCAGTCAGCGCTTCTCCTTACGGAGACCGCTGGTCCAGACCTGCAGCTCGATTGCCACCGCGGGTTGCCGATTGCCTGCAGTCCTCCCAGCCCACTGGCTCTGCTGGTAGGCAGGGTAGGAGCGAGGAGCGAGGCGAGCAGGGGTGATTGCGAGGAGTGCGCTCCTCATGGTCCTGCCACGAGAGCCTACGATCCTGGCTCGGTCCTTGGACCTAGCAGGTCGTACACGCAAGTGGTTGGAGGAGACCACGAGGGGTCTAGCAAGGTTCTTCAGAACCTCCTGAAGGAAGAGTGTCTCGGGAGGGGATCGGATTGGATGGATCTGATGGTCCATCGCCTCAGGAGCGATCACCCCCGAGATACAGAGGTCCTTCGCAGAGGTTATTGCGCTGATTCGTCAGCACAACGACCTCGGGGAAGGATCGGTGGTTGCTCCCTCCGACCCTCCATCAAGGTTGGAGTCGTTCTGGGGTCCCAAGAAGGAACCCAGAGTGACGGTTGGCTTACCCCGGTCCACCTTGGCTGACGGTGTGCTGGGCCAGGTGAACTCTCGTCTCCAGACAGGAGGATTCGCATAGGTCCAGCAGGTCGGACAAGCTGCTTCCCCCTCCTCTGCCTCGCCAGCTGCATTTCTACGCGCCATCAGTGGACCCGTGGCTGACCAAGCAGGTTGACCTGGAGATAGCTAGGCAAACTCCAGGGGTGCCTCTCCATCACCTGCTGGCTGAGAACCTCTGGTTCTCACAGCAAGAGGCATTGGCCCTGGAAGCGACTGCCATGGCAGCCTTCCAGGCCGTCTCCTAGCTGGATCTGTGGTCCCTCACGGTATCCAGAGTCGCAGCCTCCTCGGGAGCTATTGTTCCTGAGGAAGACCCGGCGTTCAGGAGGCTCTGCCAGTCTGGAGGTAGGGCCATCTCCTACCTCGCCCACCAGATGGCCAACCCGTGGGCCAACCTGGTCCTGAGACAACGGGACTCTGTCCCGGTAACCAGAGCGACCTTTCGAGAGGTGACGGGTCTACGGAATGGATCGTTGCTGGGTTTCTCCTCTCTCTTCCCCAGAGAGATGGTAGACGCTGCGGTGGAAAAGCGTCGCACTGAGGACGAGACCACCTAGTACACCAGGCAGTCTGGAAGACTTCTGGGCAGGTCTCGAGCAACTGCGGCCAAGCCTCAGAGCTTGGCTAGCTCTTCTCCACTTCCAAGATGCTAGCACCATCAAGGTCGCGAGGAAAGACCCAGCCTTTGTCTTCTGCTTCGAGGAGTGAGCGTCAGCCCTCCTCCCAAGCCTCCTACTCCCGTGGGAGACCTGCCAAGTGGAAGCCGAAGAGAGGGAAACTCTAGGGACGGCGTTCCCTCTCACCTGCTGCCGGAAGTGGGGGGTTGCCTGGCGAGCCATTGGGCAACTTGGCAGCACTACGGAGCCGAGACCTGGGTAGTGGATGTTCTTCAGGAGGGATTAACCTAACTACCTTCGAGTCTCGGCCACCCCTCACTTTGCACCTGGTCCACCTTCAGAGTTTACGTTCCCAGTTCTTTGCCAGGGACGTAGCACTATAAGCAGAAGCAAGGACCATGCTGATGGAAACGAGCTGTGGAGATCGTACGAGATCAGTCGCTGGGTTTCTACAGCCGACATCCTACTAGTGGAGAAGTCTATGGGGGGCTGGAGACCAGTGATAGATCTCTGTCCCTTGAACCGATTCGTTCGCCACTGTTCACGATGGAAAAGCACGCTCAGTGCTCGATTCCATCAGGGAGAATGATTTCATGCTTTCGGTGGACCTGAAGGATGCGCATTTCCAAATACAGGCGGCCCGCGGTTAACGGCGCAATCACTCAACGGCGAATCGGTTTTACGGCGGTTGTCAAAAATATTCATTAAAAAAATATGGCATTTTAAAGGTATCTTTACGGCACAAATTTCAGTTAACAGGCCGCCCTAGCGCTGTTGTCCTACGAGTTTCATAATATGTAGAAATGCCGTTCAGACCATAAAGGTTATGCAAATTATATTAACAAATTTTATGGAGAGTTATTACGTAGGTATTAGGGTCAAAATATATGCCTCTGACGCTGTTCTGATGCCGAAAATATCGAGTTACATAAGTGCAAATTTAGCTATGGATGTGTCGATTCATAAATGTTCATCCTTTTGTTTAAAATGTGTATGAAAATGTATTACGTGAAAGGCATTATTATTTCTTTTGTACAGAAATATGATACAAAGGCACGCTTTGAAACTGCCCTTCACGTTATCAAATACGAATGTGTTTTTTCATGTTACTATTTCTTGTAAGCCGCCGCCTTGCCGCTATCTTCCGAAAATATCGATTTAAAAAAAGTGCAAATAGCGATCGATGTGTCGATTTTATAAATGTTTATGCTTCTAAGTTTAAAATGTATTACGAAAAGGGCATTTTTATTTCTGTGCAGAAATATGATAAAAGGCAGCTTTGAAAACTC
The DNA here is from genome assembly GCF_015104395.2 of Macrobrachium nipponense. Classification (NCBI taxonomy): domain Eukaryota; kingdom Metazoa; phylum Arthropoda; class Malacostraca; order Decapoda; family Palaemonidae; genus Macrobrachium; species Macrobrachium nipponense. The sequence continues at coordinate 48,972,954 of NC_061095.1, read as the reverse complement.
CCCTTCAAGTTATCGACTACGATGTGTCGATTCATAAGTGTTCATGCTTTTGTTTAAAATGCGTATGAAAATGTATTACGTGAAAGGCATTTTTATTTCTGTACGAAATATGATACAAAGGCAGCTTTTGAAATTGCCCTTCACGTTATCAAATACGATGTTTTTTCATGTTCTTTCTTGTAAGCCGCCGCCTGCCTGCTCTTCCGAAAATGTCGATTTAAAAAAAGTGCAAATTAGCCATCGATGTGTCGATTTTATAAATGTTTATGCTTTTATGTTTAAAATGTGTATGAAAATGTACTACGAATAGGGTATTTTTATTTCTGTGCAGAAATATGATAAAAAGGCAGCTTTTGAAACTCCCCTTCAACTTATCGACTACGATGTTTTTTTCAAGTTCGTTCTTGTATGCCGTCGTCTGCCGCTCTTCCGAATATCGAGTTAAAAAAAAAAAGTGCAAATTTAGCGATCGATGTGTCGACATTTTTTTTTTCAAATGTTTTATGCTTTTATGTTTAAAATGTGTATGAAAACATATTGCGTAAAGGTATTTTCATTTTTGTACAGAAATAAGATGACCAAATTACGGCAGCCCTTTGTAACTAGGCTCCACGTTGTAAGGGGATGGTTTTTCATGTTCGTTCTTGTCCGCCAGTTCCGAAAAATGCATTGTGTTATATTATTAATTACGCATCTTTTCCATAAATCCTTTAAAAAGTTATACATTATTTCACTGTATCCAAGAATATTGTATGTATTCTCATATTATTGTATTTTAAAATACTACGGCAACTTAAGCCAGTATTCCGCGGAGCGGCCAATGTTGTGTTTGAAATCAGCTGATGAATACGAGTCTGTTTTCACCATAACGCAATTCTGAGCGAATGCTCTTGCTTCTAGTTAGCATAAACGAATATCTTATATACTTGACTTATATGAGACAAGTTATTTTTCCATATACAGCGTGTTTTTAGGTGGAAATATTTATTGAATATGTCTTGTTGTGAATGTGAACTACTATTTTTTTTCGTTAACAGATTACGTTGGCGGCATGTTTATTGCGTAAAAAATTACGTGATTCCGTTCGCAATACGTAATCCTTTATATCATCGTAATACGAACTTTACGCTATTTATCTTATATCGGCGTGAAACCAACAGTAAAATGTGTTCTTTCAAGCACATTAGTTTTTGATTAAAATGATTTTATCCCAATTTTATCTACAGTTGTGTGTGATGGCAGACGTTTACTGCAGTTTTATCCTTGTTGCCGATGTACGATAATAGTCATTAGCAGCTTGAACAGTTTTCTCAGCTTCAGTTATAACTTGGTTTAAATTTAACGGTATATTTCCCGATTGATCTTTAATCTATATTGATCTCTGATCTATAGCGAATAACATTAAGATATCTCAGTTCTATTCTATACATAAACGCCTTTTATTTATACAAATACGGCAATGTTGCACTGTAGTACGATGATCGAAATACAAGCCAAACAGATGTTATCCAGTTCGGGTTGTACTTAGAAAAAAAAAAAGAAAAAAAAAAAAAAAAAGTAGTTTCTCGTTCGGTTGTTCATGGCTGTACACGTTCACGCAACGAGTATAACGTTAAACACCATACTTTCATCATTCTCTTTTGCTGTTATTGAACTTATGTAACTTGAAGATGGATAAAGTTAGACCATTGTAAATTGATCTCTCATAAAATCGAACTATCGTAAGACTAATGATCGTAACCTGAACACTACAGCTACCTGTACACTGTATACAAACTTTATTATATCTTTACATACTTTTAGACACCCACATGTACTGTACAGTAATTTCTATAGTACTATACTGCATAAATATAATTTTACTTATTGCGCCGTTGTGGGATTACAGCGCCTTTGACTGGTCTAGAGTTTCGAAAGAAGGTGTATGGCGGCGTAGGCTTTAAAATCGCTCAGCGTCGAAAAATCGCTTGGCGTCGGTGGCCAGGAACGGAACCCCTGCCGCTAACCGAGGGCCGCCTGTACCCATCCATCAGTTCTCCAGGAAGCATCTCTGCTTTATCCTCGACGGGACGGTGTACCAATTCAGGGCACTTTGTTTCGGTCTCTCAACCGCCCCACAGGTGTTCACGCTGGTGTTGGCTTGGGCCCATTCGGTCAGGATACGTCTGATGAGGTATCTCGACGATTGGCTGGTCCTGGCGAGCTCCCGCTCGCAGTTGCCACAGGACAGAGATTGACTCCTTGACTTATGCCGTGATCTGAGGATTGTAGTGAATGTCGAGAAATCAGATCTCGAGCCCAAGCAGAGGATAAAGTACCTGAGCATGCTGATCGATACGGTAGCAACACGAGTCTTCCCCGCAGACTCATGGATCAGCAGGTTCAGGGAGGCAGCCAGACGGTTCTTGTCTCGACAGGAACAGGCAGCTCAGCAGTGGCAAGTCATGATCGGTCACCTGTCGTCACTAGAGAAGTTATTCCCTCACGGGCCCGTCTTCACCTGCGGTCTCTTCAGTGGAGACTAAAGGAGTGCTGGTCACAGGCACGGGATCCACAATCCTTCCTGGTTCCTATCAGGGAGGAAGAAAGGGAGGACCTAGCCTGGTGGCTAGATGACAGGAACCTCGTATTAGGAGTGCCTTGCGCACTCCCCCTCCACCCCCTCCCCGAGGATGCTGCTGTTCTCAGACGCATCGACCGAGGGTTGGGGCACACACCTGGAAGAGTTGCTGGTTGCAGGAGTGTGGAACCATCACGACAGGCACCTTCACATCAACTTCCTGGAACTCAAGGCTGCGTTCCTCGCACTCCAAGAGTTCCGGGAACGACTGATGGGACACTCAGTGGTGTTGATGAGCTACAACACCATGGTAGTGGCATATGTCAGCAAACAGGGGGGCCGCCTAGTGTCCCTCCCGTTGCACCAGTTGACGATGCAGGTGCACGAGTGGGCCGTAGCTCACTCAGTAGAGCTGTCAGCCAGATACATTCCAGGCAAGAGGAATGTAGTGGCAGACAAGCTCAGCCACCAGAATCAGGTGATTGGGACCGAATGGTCTCTACACCCAGACGTGGCGGAAAGGCTCTTCGACCTACGGGGGCGTCCAGTAGTGGATCTGTTCGCCACCCGGCACAACAGAAAACTTCAGGTTTTCTTCTCAGTTGTGCCGGACCCATGGGCAGCTACAGAGGACGTGTTCCGCCAGTGGGACAACCTCGTAGTGTACGCCTTTTCCCCGTTCTGCCTGATTCACAAGGTAATCAGCAGTGTTTTGATCACCAGCAGTCTTTGGGATAGATTCTGGTGGCACCCTGGTATCATGGGACCTACTGGGCTCTTCTCTCGGAGGCACCGCGAGATTCCTCCATGTCACAACCTGCTGTGCCAACCGCACATAGAACGGTACCACCAGGCAGTTCATTCCCTGTGTCTTCACGGCTGGCGGTTATCCATCATCTCTTGCGAGCGAGAGGCTTTTCTCACCGAGGAGCAACAGATGGCTGGTTACCTCAGACAGTCCTCTGCAGCAGTACTAGGGAAAGTGGTCCGTCTTCTGTGGTTGGTGTCGTAGACGGGGTCTTTCCGTTCAGAGCCACTCTTCAGCAGGTAACAGATTTCCTCATCTTTCTTCGCCGAGAGAAGCTCCTCTCTGTCTCCGCAGTTAAAGGCTACAGAGCTGCCCTGGCCCCTAGTCCATAAACTGCAAGAGTCGCTATTTCCACACCTCCACCTTTCCCTGGAAATATTACTCCTAATGAGGAGCTTCGAGAGGTCTTGCCCACCCAGGGATGTCAGGCCCCTGGGGTGGGATGTGACTCTCGTTCTTAGGAGCTAGACTCCAGACCGACCCTACGAGCCGCTCTGAGAGTCGTCAGACAGGGATCTGACCCACAAGACCATCTTTCTGCTGGCCCTGGCATCGACGAAGAGAGTAGGAGAACTCCACGGTCTTTCCTTCGACATTAAACACTCAAGGGGATGGGGATCAGTTACGCTCGATTTCGTCCCGGACTTCGTAGCGAAGACTCAGAACCCTTCGGTTTCTGACGCCAGGTTCGAGTCCTTCACGATCCCCTTCCTGGAAGACTTCACCGATAATGATGCGGATGAGATGCTGCTTTGTCCTGTGAGGGTGCTACGGTGCTATCTGAAGAAAACTTGACACCTCAGGCCTGAGTGTCGACGCCTCTTCGTTAGCACCGGGGTTTCCAAGAAAGAAGTGTCCAAGAACACTGTTTCTTTCTGGCTTCGTGAGGTAATCCAGAAGGCGTACGCTTCAGACAGGAGTGCCGACACCAGTACCCTTCATCTGAGAGCCCACAAAGTCAGAGGCATTGGTCCAATCCTTGCATTTCGCAAGAAGTTGTCCTTGGCACAGGTACTGAAGGCAGGGGTTTGGGCCAACCACCTTCACCTCCTCCTACCTTTGGGATATTGCCCACAGGTCCTAGGACACATTTTCCTTGGGACCCGTGGTGGCTGCTCAACAAGTTGCGTAGCTTACCCAGCTCCTTTACCGGACAAGGTAGCATCTCATCCTTGTGAGACTGCATGAATGGAGAGTGAATGAGATCGTGACTGGCTTCTCTTCCTCCTCTTTTTCTTCCCTCTCCCTGCGGGCAGAGGGTAGCGGTCATCACCATGCTGGACAGGATGATGATACAGGTAAGCTACGAGGGATAGAAGCGTTTATCTGTCCCTTCCCTAACAAGGGGGGAAGCGGACACCTGTGAGAGACAAACCCAATACTTTATATTTGGCTCCTACATAGGACCTAGTTCTTGCTTGCTATTCATAAGAGGCACGCTTGCCTCCCTCTTATGAATTGGTCCAGAGGTCTGACCACTGATCTTGCAGTGCACATTCCGATCAGTTGGACAGAGGCTAGGTTCCCCCCCCTTTGCTCTTACGACCAGGGAGGGAACCCAGGTTGGGCGAACACAAGTCTGTTCACAAGACTCAGATTCCACCCACCAATAAGTGAGTCTTCCTTATCTACAATAAGTGAGTCTTCCTTATGTAAAGGACCGAGGGTTTGTATTATGTGTTGGAACAAATCACAATTTTTGAAATTAAATTGTATTTTTCCTAACTATACAAACCTGAGGTCCTTTACATATAGTCCCACCTCATGCCACCCCTCACTCTGTTCCTGGGCCTAAAGCAAAGTGATATGTTTACCTCCAGTCGGGCAGGACTCCCGACCATTGGACAAGCAGTTACTACCGAACTACCTTGTTAGTAAATCTTATGACCAGTCCAGCTGGCGCTGAATAGTAATTCTTTATGTAAAGGACCTCAGGTTTGTATAGTTAGGAAATATACAATTTAATTCCAAAAATTGTGCTTTTTATAAGAAATGTGTGAATAAGGTAGAAGCCATTCTTGAATATCACCTATGTGCTAGTGAAGATAGTTAGATTTTTTCAGTTAGAGTATTTTTTTTCACTTCCTGGCTATTGTGTGTTATGACCTCCTTGAAGAGTTGCATTGTAGAATATCTTCTTGTTTATTTCATCATCACCACCTCCAAAGCTGTGTAAAGCAAAGGCCTTATCGGTCAACTTTTACTTCCACAATTTCACTTGCACTCTCCCCAGATGCATTTTTTTCCAGTCAGCAAGCAGTGTTTAGGACTTGGTTCTTTTCCCTGAATGGAAAAAAATGGTACTATTGTTCATTGTTGGGTCTTACTATAATATCCTTTCAGTGAAAGGTTATGCATTTTCATTGACATATCGAGTGTATTTCTTTTGCAAAGTTCATACAGATTCATTTTGTTTATTTTTTTTTTACTTTGTTATATTTCATTTGCAGTTTAGATAATGGCACTTAATTTGTATTCTAGCTTTGTGCTACTATTTCATTACTTAAATTTGTATAACATATACACATACAAATATCTAGGATTTCTAATGTTTGTATGAGATTGATGCACTATAGATTTTACTTAGGTGTGTTGTATTCACTTCAGTCTAATGGGTTTTTGGGGTTTGGTTTTGATGTCGGTTAGTGTCACAATTTTCAGATTAATATCACTTGCAGCTATCAAATTACTATTGTTAATATTGTTGGGTTAAATGACTCTTGCATGTGAATTGGTGACCTTGACAGACAGCTTTGTAGTTTTCTGGGTCGACCTGTGTTCGCCGGTGAAAAGGTCCTTCTTACTACTTTTCTGATATAAATAATTTCCAAATGTACCAGAGAAAGTTAAACCATTGGTATGCAGAGGTTACTACCATCGCGCGAGCACCTCAAGGGCGTCGTGTATAAAGAAAGGGCGTGAAAGCCACTAAACACAGGTCATCTTCCAATTAGATTACTCCTTCGTCAATACATGAGCACGGGATGTGTCCGTTACAGCGGTCTCAACCACACCGCTCCGACTCCCTCAGCCCCCGCCCCCCCCCGATGCGAGCGCCATCTTACATCCTTCTTTTGGACTCGTGAGCATAGTACTCGTTCAAATTGTGCCTGTGTTTTTCTGCCAATTTTGGATTTATTGCATCATGGCTGAAGCTCTACCTTCACCTGGACCAATGTTAAGTACCATAATTTCTGTTTTCATTAAAAACAGCTTATGAATTGGTATATTCCACGTAATTTTGGGGTTTTTATATGAGCATGGTACCGGCCATGTGCAAACAACCGATCGTAAACAAAGCATGTTGGTTTCGGTCTGCCCCTACGTGTATTTTGAGATTGCTATTCGCTTTCTTCTTTACTGCCACATTCGATCGTACGTCTCACAGGGTTATTACTGTTCCAATTATAATTCAGTTTTAATTTACAATGACGGGATTGTTCGTATTAGCAGAGTTCATGGTATTGGACCTCACGAGTCCCGTTATTATTTGTTTTAAGTAGTCTTGATTAAGCGAGGAAGAGAGCTCCTTTGGACAGTCAGAAGTAGTTGGTATTTATTAACATCTTACATGTCCAAGCAGTATCTTAAAGCATTGAGAAGATTCCTTGCCGTTTTAGTCTATAAGGTGAAACACCGCGACAGGCCAAACAGGCCGCGGTGACGGTTGGCCTTCCGTGGTGTTTTACTCTAGTCCTCCCTTCCTCGCTTACTCATGTTATTTATTTATGACTATCCGTTTATTATTTGTCTTTATAGTTTATGATGAGAGCTTTTTCGTTCATATACGAATTGTAATAACTACTGTCTAGTACTGGAAGAGGCTGGATACCTACCCCTCTTTTCAGTTACCTTGTAGTAGCCCGCTTGAACACTATTACTAGCAAGGTTGGATTATTTCCCCCTTTTGTTAGACTCAGTTAAGTACTATCTTAACAGTTCTAAGTACATAGGTTACATGGAATTGGGGAAAGATTTCCCCCTTCCGTGTTCGAGAGAGGCTGGATTGATCCCCCTCTTTCGTGGCCTTTTAGTACTTTTAAGCTTGGCTACGTATTAAGGTTATTAGGCTTTAGTTTAATCTAGATAGACTCTCATATTTTATGTTTTCATTCAAGGTATTCCATTGCTTTCATACTTGAGCTAGGCTGTGGTACCATTCTCGAACATAGTTAGCCTAGGCCTCTGTTCTAGGTCCAGACCGATAACATTGTATCATAGTGTACCACCAGGTGTTAATGCCAATTATAAACGTGGTCTTGGGAAACCACTTTCCATAGTGTTCCCCGACTTTACCAAAGAATTAACTTTAATCGGTAATTCTATCTTTGGTGGTCCGCTATACGTTATCTCGAATGGTCCATTAACATCGTGGTTAAGATCAACCACTTTCGGCCGCCATTTGCGTTTCTTACAGTATTCCTCCCAACATGTTCTACCATTAGCCCCCCTTCCTTTCTTCCCCCGTCATGGCTTGGGGAAGATAAGGAAAGGGTGGAGTGGTAGGTAATTTAATAAGAATTACCTTACGGAACTCCGTTCGCCGGAGCTCCGCCGACGGAAACTCGGTCTTTTTAAGAGGTTACCATTAGAAACATTAGTTAATTTTATCATGTTTTATGAGATGTTCTGTTCATCATCTCCGGCATTGCCTATGTCGATTGGGAGCACCTCCCCTCGATAGGCTTTCCGGTTTCTTGATATGGTACCCATCCTCAGCCCCGGTAGTATTGCTCCGGTGATGTATTTCACCGGAGATTAGCAATATTAAGAATAATTCTCTAAAAAGAAATATGGATCTACCTTGTTGATACTGGATTTTCAATTTCTCCGGAGATCACCGGACTTCCGGGATATAACGGAATAAAATTGTGAATCCTTCTATTTAACGTACGTTACACTCTCCGTTTAATGGTTTTAGCTCCGGCGAGCCTTTTACATGCATGCCAGGTTAAGAATACTTGCATGCTCTATTTTCTAAGTTAGTCTATTTTCAATAAGGAGAGTAGGTACTTATTTAAAATATTATATTACAGAAAGTCCGTTGCGCCTTCCAAGGATGTCCAGGGAACTTCAATGATCCGGTGGGACATGACTGCTGCCGGTCCCACGCTCATTGTTCGATCTCCTTCATAGCAGAAGAAGGTCAGACCCCGTACATGGTCTGGTTCCCGGAGTCTTGTGCGTGGTGCTTTGAATTGACCTCAATCTTGTTGAACGATGAGGTAAGATCAAGTAACAAATGTGTACACAATTCTTGATTGTTCGGTTAATATAGACATATTTCTAGTTTAATTGTTAGTCAATACGACCCGTTTAATCCTATCCCCTCTTACAGGCGGATGAGGAGAGTTTGAAGACGGCTAAGGCAAGTCTTCGGCAGGGGTGTGTCTGGATTCGGCCGCAATGCTCCACAAGGCTGTCCTTATGTGCTGGATAGCACTTTAGCAACTCATTTGTTCCCCGGTTCTCCGTCGGCTGCGGTGAAGAGCGAAGTAGCTGCTCCTATTATGGAAGCCATTCGAGCGGCTATGGCTCCAAACCAAGAGGACCAACAACTGACGGGAGATGTGGCTGCTCTGGACATTCATCTGGAACCGATGGATGAGCAGGTGAGTGGCGTAGAGGTTCCGGCAGGATCCTTCATTTCACCTACCCCCTCTTCTTCTTCCTCTTCATTTTTAGGTTTTGATAAATCTGTTCCTTCACCTTGGGAAGGTTCTAGGTCAGTCCGACCCAAGGTTAAGCCCTTGAAGGCATCAAAGCCTTCATCGAAGGCTTCTAAGTCAACTCCGTTGGCGAAATCAGCGTCGTCTCCGGCCCCTAGGCCATCGACTTCGTATGATTCATCGCCAGCTGCCAAGGCCCCTCCTCCTTCTAAAGGACAGAGGGGTAAGTCCGCTAAATCCAAGACGACGGAGCTTGACTTACAATCTGACCTCCTCGTGGACAAACTTTTGTCAAGATTTAGAGAAGTAGTGGATGAGAGGCTGGATGAGAGAATCCCTCCTACTCCGGCTCCCACTACAGCCACACAGTCGGTGACTGATATAGTGGCGGAGCAGCTAAAGCCGATCAGAGACATGATCGCAGGTCTGCTCCAATCCGGAACTCAAGCTGCTCCATCGGCAGTTCCGGATGCATCAAAACTTCCGCCGTTCGATAAGAACAACCCTTGGCGGTTTGCCCTCCACGCTCCATACTTGGATGGCACACTAACCCTTGAAGGTCTGGGTACTCGACCATTGTCGGATTCGAGTTTTACCAGGACTCCAGTTTCCTTTCAATGGGTTTGTCCGACTGACGGAGAACGCATTAGTCAGAATGGATAAAGTTCCTAAGGAAACAGTTATTTTCCCGAAGGAACAAGCCCAAGCTGTCTGGGCTCGCATTCTGACTGACTGGGGTTGTACAAATACTAAACTAACTCCACACAAAGGATCGTACACTATCTTTACGAATACTCCAACAAGACATCTCTTCTCCGTTCAACTGATAAGATCCACGGAGCTAAACAATTCTAGGCAGAGGAATGAATGACTTGCCGATGGACAGGACTCTCAAAGAGACGGACGCTACCTCCCTCCTCATGCCAGCCAATCTAGAGGAATTCTGGCAGGACGTTCCGTCGACTTTCACAGTCGGGAAACTAGACGCAGACTGTGCGTCTTCCCTGTTTTCAGAAAGACTTCCGAAACTGCCGGAGAACTTACTTAAGGCAGAGTTTGAGGCAAGATCAAGGTTGGCTAGGTCCATCAACGCAGTGACATCACTGGAGTTGGTGGCCTCGATATATAAAGAAGAGCAGCTCTTCAAGGTCTTAGCTAAGAGTCTCTTACAGACTTATCAGCTGGACCTCCACGAATTCATTGCAGCCAGGAAGAGCTGCAGGAAACATGTATTAGCTGAGGCGACTATTAGGCACGAGCCTAATAGACTGATCAAATCTTCCTTCTGGGGAAAGAATCTCTTTCCTCAAGAAGAAGTAGACAAGGTGCTACATGGAGGCGGCCAGGACAAACCAAAACCTTCGAGTTCATTGGGGTCTCTCTTACCAAACGGAAGTTCGACCCTACAACGAAGCACCAGAACCCGAAAAAGAAACAGAAATATTTTTACTAACTTACAAGGGGTTCCGTAGTCAGCAACGCCAACAAGCAAATCCTCCAGCCCAGGCGTCGAAACCTTCGACATCAAAAGCTCCTCAACCACAACAATTTATGATTGTACCCGCACCTCAGGGCGGACAGTCACCAGCCACAGCAGCATGGATGTCTTCTCCGGCATTTAACCCGGCCTACGAAGCCACCGGAGCCTTTCGAGGATACCCTAGACAATCCGGTGGTAATAGAGCTAGAGGACAGTTCCGCCAACGTGGCGGACCTAGAACCAGAGGCGCAAGGGGTGGTAGAGGATACAAGCAGACCATAATCAATGAGAGGAGCCGGGTAGGAGGAGACTGTACCGGTTCAGAGATCAATGGAACCTTCAGCCCTTGGGCACACAGTATTGTTTCCAAGGGTCTGGGTTGGAAGTGGACGAAGGGTCCCCAACCTCCTCCGGTGAATTTCTTTAGACACCTACACCGGATCTGAAAGAATACACCAAAGATCTCCTACAGAAAAAGGCTATAAAGAAAGTAAAAAGCCTAAAATTCCAGGGACGTCTGTTTACTGTTCCAAAGAAGAATTCGTACAAAAGGAGAGTAGTTCTGGACTTGTCCAAACTGAATTCTTACATTCTCTGCGACAAGTTCCGTATGCTGACTGTCTCGCAGGTACGGACCTTACTTCCCCGTGGGGCCGTCACCACCTCTATAGATCTTACGACGCTTATTATACCATGTTCCGATGGCAAGAAATTTCTCTCCCTACCTAGGCTTCCGCTTAGGCAGAAAATCCTATGCATTCAAGGTGATGCCGTTCGGCCTCAACATTGCTCCCAGGATATTACGAAACTAGGAGAGACAGTATTGCAACAACACTCAGGAACCAAGGAATAATGCTAGTAGCCTACCTAGGACGATTGGCTCATTTGGGCGAAAACAGTAGAAGAATGCCACAAAGCAACAAACAAAGTAATTCAGTTCTTGCAAAGTCTAGGATTTCAGTTGAATTTCGAAAATTCCCTTCTACAACCAGCAAGTCAGTTCGATTGGCTGGGTATTCATTGGGACTTGAAAGAGCACAAGCTATCTCTTCCACCCAAGAAGGCCAAAGAGATAGCATTAGTCCAACAAAACAATTTATCAAGAACAAAACGATAACAAGACGAGCTTTAGAAAGAATTCTCGGCTTACTCCAATTTGCCTCAGTAACAGACGTCCTACTGAAAGCCAAACTCAAAGACATCAATCGAGTTTGGAGAAAGAGAGCAAAGATACATTTAAGAGACAAAGTATCTACAATTCCCTCCGTTTTAATAAAGAGACTACTCCCTGGACACAGTCCAAGAAACTGACCAAATCAGTTTCCTTTACAAAATTCCCCCTCTCAAGTGACGATTCATACAGACGCGTCACTCAGTGGTTGGGGGGGTTATTCCCAACACCAAATGTTTCAGGGAACCTGGTCACTCAATATGAAACAATTTCACATAAATGTGTTGGAAGCAATGGCAGTGTTTTCTAACCTTGAAACAATTGCATCATCACAAGACAAGTCATGTGAGGATAGTCTCAGACAATTTAGTGGTAGTCCACTGCATAAACAGAGGAGGTTCCAAATCACCAATCTGAATCATGTTCTAGTAGCAATATTTTCCTTGGCAGCAAAAAGAACTGGTTTCCTGTCAGCAAACACATCTGGCAGGAGTGAAAAAATGTTATAGCGGACGCTTTATCCAGAACCAAGCCTTTAGAATCGAGTGATCCCTAGACATGAATTCGTTTCGGTAGATAACCAGACTAGTTCCAGATCTCCAGGTAGACCTGTTTGCGACATGCACCAACCACAAACTACCTTGCTACGTAGCCCCCAACCTGGACCCTCAGGCCTATGCCATGGACGCATTAGCCTTGGACTGGAACCACTGGCAGAAGATTTATCAGTTTCCTCCAGTGAATCTTCTGATGAAGGTGTTACACAAACTACGTTTCTTCAAAGGATCAGTAGCCCTAGTAACACCCAACTGGCCCAAGAGCAATTGGTTTCCGCTCCTACTAGAGCTGAAACTCCATCCCAGACGGATCCCACATCCAAAGTTGACACAAATAGTCCAAACTCAGACTGTGTCAGCTTCCTCAAGAGTAGTTCAAACCCTAACTTTGTGGACTTCATGAAATTTGGCAGCTCATAAGAGTGCAAATATTGATCCGGAGAACGTCTTATTCATAGAATCTGACAAAAGGGATTCAACGCTTAGGCAATATGATTCGGCTGTTAAGAAGTTAGCGGAGTTTATAAAGAATTTGGATATTCTTCAAATGACCCCAAATTTGGCCATTTCATTCTTTAAAACCTTGTTTGATAAAGGCCTAGCCGCTAGTACTATTACTACGATTAAGTCGGCTCTGAAAAGATTTTTCAGGTTGGATTTAATATTAATTTAGCAGATTCTTATTTTTCATCCATTCCCAAAGCTTGTGCTCAACTTAGACCTACAATTCGTCCTCAAAAGGTCGCTTGGTTTTAAACGATGTTTTGAAACTAGCCTCGGATACCAACAACGAATCTTGCTCTTACATTTCTCTGCTGAGAAAAACTTTGTTTCTTACAGCCATGGCCTCAGGTGCCAGAATATCAGAATTAGCAGCTCTCTCACGTAATCCTGAGAACTTAGATTTCCTCCCATCAGAAGTACTGCTCTCTCCAGATAGGAGTTTCCTAGCTAAAAATGAAGATCCTCAAAATAGATGGTCTCCTTGGAAATTATACCTCTACCTCAGGATACATCCCTATGCCTCCTGTCGGTAACTCTTAAAGCCTTTTTAGCTAGATCCTCCTCATGTTCCTCCGGTCCCTTTATTTTCCAGAGAGCAAGGGGTACTATCTCCATTCAAGGTATTAGACAGCAAATACTCTACTTCATAAAACAAGCTAATCCAGAATCTTTTCCACATGCTCATGATATTCGGGCTATAGCTGCCTCAATTAATTATTTCAAAATATGAATTTTGATGACCTTAAGAAGTATACGGGTTGGAAATCTCCTCGGGTCTTTAAACGCCACTACCTAAGAAATATTCAAGCCTTAAAATTTTCCACTATAGCGGCGGGGAGTTTAATCTCTCCGGACTAACTTTCCTTACTTCAATTTCGTCCCATTCCTTATACTTTCACCTTTCTACCTGCCACTCTCGCCACGATGCCTCTCACCTCGGTAGATCAGATTCAGCCACCCAAGTATCATGCTTTCCTCTTCAGAATATCGATCAATCTTGGATTGTGCTTAATCATACCTGTATATATTGTATTAAGAAATGTATATGAGTCTTTTACATTTTGATTATGTATGCATATTTATGATTAAGTTATAATATAAGTTATATTCTTAAGTTTAGAAATTAAGATTTATGTATGCATATTTAGTGATTAAGTTATAATATAAGTTATATTCTTAAGTTTAGACATTAAGTTTATATACTAGTGATAATTACCTAATGAAGATTTATCTATTAATGATGTTTTCGTTATCCTTAGTATTAATTTGAATTCATGAGCTTGGAAGGCATTCTCTGGTATTTTTTCACCGGCGAACACAGGTCAACCCAGAAAAGGGATTTGACGGAGGAAAATCTATTTCTGGGGAGAGACCTGTGTCGCCGGTGAAACCCTACCCTGTTTCCCATCCCATTCCTTTCCAAGCCATTACTGAAATCTATGACAGAAGGATGTAAGATGGCGCTCGCATCGGGCGGGGGCTGGGGGAGTCGGAGCGGTGTGGTTGAGACCGCTGTAACGGCGCATCCCGTGTTCATGTATTGACGAAGGAGTAATCTAATTGGAAGATGACCTGTGTTTAGTGGCTTTCACACGCCCTTTCTTTATACACGACGCCCTTGAGGTGCTCGCGCGAGGGTAGTAACGTCTGCATACCAATGGTTTAACTTTCTCTGGTATATTTGGAAATTATTTATATCAGAAAAGTAGTAAGGACCTTTTCACCGGGCGACACAGGTCTCTCCCCAGAAATAGATTTTTCCTCCGTCAAAATCCCTTTTATGGCGAGAATAGAGGAGATCCTCTGCTTTATAAATTGTAGGGTCCACCCCTAGGTGCCTTTTCAGCAGCATTAGGAGGTGAGTTCCTCCTGTCGACCTGTCATTATCCAGTGGTGGCTCTTCTCTCCAGAATGTTTGGATACACTGCAGGAGATACTGCTAGATTTTTAGGTACCTGTAGTCACAATTGTAATATGGTTATCATTTGTCATTTCTGGAAGCAAGCTCCATTGTCTCCAGAGCCAGTTCCTTTCCAGATGTTGGGTGTTGTCAATGGTGTAAAAATTGGTTGCAGAGTGGACTGGCATCTTGAGGACTTCACAGCTGTCTTCTTGTAGTCTCCATCTTGGCAACATGGCGATCTTAGCCAAGGGAATCAGTATTGACGTCAAATGCCTTTTCTGAGGAGAACAGTAGCATACAGCAGAGTCAGAACCCTGAGAGTTGAGTAGATGATCACTGTCAGACCATGTATCAGACCTTCTTGGTTCAAGTTATTCCAAGTTGCAATGAATTTGAGTGCAATGGGTTATTTGTAGTTTGATTTTTGGAAATGTAAAAATATTCTATGTAGATTAATGAATAAACAGACACCTAACAAGGTCATATTTTAACAGAAATGAAAATCCAATCACATGTTTAGATTTGCTTATTTATGTGATGTTCTTAAGATAATTTTTCTTCCAGATGACATAAAGACAGAACTGAAGATGAGTTATCACCTGTATATGCCTACAGATGTTGACCCATTTCTGCTACAGCTGATTCGAATACCACTGGTTCCACAAGAAACCAAGAAGAAAAGACATAGGTAAGGCAGATTATAGCATTGTTACAGCAATGGTAGTAGTATCTGAGCCTGGAGTTTTTGTTTGTGGATATATTGAAATTTTGGTCTATCCCATTGGAGATGCTTTCATGTTCTAGTTATCCTAGAGGCATTTTTGGACATTCAGGTTTCATGTTTGCTATCAGATTCAAGCATATTTGAAACACTCTCTGGAGACTCAATGCCTGTGTTATGTAGCTGAAGCACCTTTGCCATATATATATATGAAGTATTCCTAGAATTCATTGAAATAGTGAATTAAAGAAAAAAAAATATGGAAAGGATACTCCACATGATTAGTCCCCAAGATTTAATGCAAAACATTTTCTTAATCATGTTAAATTATTTGAACTCCTCCCCAAGTTGAACAGAAAACAATTGGAAAACAACATGAATATTGTAAATGGTTAGCTTCACTTGGTACTTTTGATTAGAATCGAGCACGGCTTTCTTGCTGCCTTGTTCTTCATCAACAGTGTCTGCAACAGTGCCTATGGTGAATTGGAATGCCAAAATTTGTGGTGTACATATTTTTGGTATGAATCTCAACTGGTTTGAAAGGGAACTTGGGTACCTAATGGTTCCCATGACGTAACTTTGTTGTACTAAAGTTCTCTATACAATATTTGATGATATTAACTACATTTCTTGTAACAGAGTTCTCTATACAGTATATTTAACATTAAGTTCTGTTTGTGAATCAGTTTTATGCACATCCTCAAGGGCCTATTAGCAATTGAACTTTTTACTCAAAATAACTCTAATGTAAAAGTAGTCTCAAAATAAATTAGAGTAACATTTTCATGTTGTGGTAACATTTTGTTTATTTTCCTTTTAATAGGAAACAGCCAGAAGTGAAGGTAGAAGTAGCAGATGTACTCAAAGCGTTTCCTAGTAGCGAATGCAAAAGCACTAACAGGATCCGTTTGATTGTAGGAGACCCAGGATGTGGAAGATCTACCCTCAGCTCTGCCTTTGCAGCATCCTGGAGTCAAAGGGACAACCATATGACAGGTATTGATGACTATGATGCTGTCATCTTATTATCTGGATTATTTGTAAGTTGCCAGCAGAATGACCTGATGTTCAGCATCCTTCCGCTGTGTACGACAGTTCATGGAGCAAATGAAGTACAAAAGTGGGTGGTTGGGTCACGTGTTTTACTGGTCGTGGATGATGCTGAAGAACTGTTGCCTCATCATAGGGAAGAACTCGACGCTATTCTACACAAATCTGAGAGAGTGGATGCAGTGCTGATGACGTCTAGAGCCCATTTTAACGAATTAGAAAGAACTTGGACGAGCCATGTTTGTGACAGGTTAGAAGTATGTGGTTTCGGTCGTGAACAAATCATCCTCTCGTGTGAGCAAGTCGTTGGTTCAAAAAAACCTGAGTGTTATAAGTTTTTAAAACAGTTTTTAAAGTCAAATATGTGTAGGTTAGAGGTGGTTTTAAAACACCCAGTTGCACTGGTAGAATTATGGGAAGCCTGGGCTGAATCTGAAGAAATATTTAGTGATGTTACAACTTGTGCCGATTTTCTCTGGGCAGTTACGAAGTGGAAAATAGATAAGGTTATGCAAAATGGCTTAGAAATTGCTGACAATGTAAAGGTAAGAAATTGGTTACTAATTGCTGGATTGAAAGCCTTCCAATCCATTAAAGATAATAGCAGATTTGAAAAATCCTACATGAAACAACTTGAACTTGAAACAAGTAACGTTTTCATGTCAGTCTCAAGTCGAACTGTGATGTCTTCTATCTTCAAACAGAGATATATTCATCGTGGCCAATACTGCAGTGAGCTTAGCAGCCTCCATAAAGTACAACAAGAATTTCTGGCTGCTTGGTATGCTGTGCACCAGGTGATAGAAGGAAAGCAGTTAAATTCCATTCTGGAAGGTGTAAAATGCCCTTACTATATGGCACTGTTTATGGTGGGGCTATTATTAAAAATCCCTGACTTCAAGTGGATTTCAATGTTACATGAAAGGAGAGTGATAAATGCTGTTGTCAATTACACTGAAGGCAGCAGTGACGATCTGTACTTCAACCTCGACCTCGTTGGAGAGGTGCAAGGATTATCTAGGCTCGTCGAGTTCATTGTTGACTTTTCAGAATATCCTGATGAGTGGAATATTGATGCTGGAGATGTTCAGCTCATTCCAATTAGAACGCTGCTCTTTCACGTAGCACCAACTAGGATTTTCTTGAATGTTGAAAAACTCAAGCCTTACTGTGAGTTATTTGAAGTGATAAGCTTTTTGTGTAGGGTTGATATTTTTGTCTGGCTTGATAGCAGTGGTCAGTTTGAATATGGAAGCAAGGACAAAATGGATAAAATCGCAAAATCATTTTTCTCTGCGAATACGAAAGCCCGCATCGATTTAGTTAAAGGGTGTTTATCGACCAAGATCATTAAAGAAATGACTTCTCAGGTAGCATTCAGTTACCTAGTTTTCCTAAAGCTCCGTGTTATTGACTTGGAAAATTTGTTGGTGCTTTTAAAAGCTCCTGAAAACTTGCCTTCCTTACTGTGGTTAGAAATAAAGTTTGATTTCTGCGTTCTAGACGAAGATGTGTGTAGCATACCCAAGACGACTGTGCCACTGCTGGATGTCCATTTACAAGGGCTAGACGATTCAAGTGTTTCCAAGTTGGCCAATCTTCTGGGCAACATACATGACTGCTACTCAGGAATTCACTTGGATAATACTTCCCTCACTCCAGAGGGCGTGTTTGTACTCTCAAGCAGCTGCAGAAGAGAAAAATATATCTGTTCCCCATCTGAATACAGAGAAAAGTTCAGGAGTGGTACTTACCCCAACTCTCAAGTTTTGATAAATCCATCGCGCTCACTGACGAAGTGTAGCAATGAGGCTCCTCGGTTTTGACGACCGCATTTACTACAGTAATCACTGTGTGAATTCTTCATGCTTTGCTTTGGCTCTGGATTCCTGGAACCTCGCTTCTTATCTTGAAGAGGAGGAAAGTATCACCCATTTCAATTATAAGACTGATAATCTGACGTGCATCAAAGGACTGAACGGCTCGGTTAATGTCAGAGTCAATGGCGAGTGTCAAGTTAGAAAAGTGCAAACGATGCAAATAGGAGATTAAATGAGACCAAATTCTTAAAAACTGTAGATAAAAGGCACTTTGTCTGCCTTTCCTAAAAAACTAATATCAGACAAATCGGTTTTTTTTTTTTATGCATTCCATTGCATTTAGTGTATCTTTGAAGTAGCATAAAGCATTTTATTGCTTTGCTTAGCTTTTCATTTTTGTACACAAAAAATTCGTTGTTCTCACTCATTATCATGCATCCATCGTAACAGAAACAATTTTATATTTTTATAGTCTGAATCCATATCTTTACACCTTACCATAGACTATATACATTTCGCTCAAGTTTTCCACTGAAACTGTTTAATTTATATTGTACTATACCAGTTAAGATTGGTGTTCAGCTGATTCGTGATTCTAACGCTTGTAGCATCTTTCCAAATGCCTGAAGTAGGATTGTTAAATTTTACCAATAAAAGATGTTGCTCCATATCTTTGATTTGATATTGACCTCTGTCTCTACTTGTTCACAACATTTGAAACTGCCGATGTTCACAATATTGTATCACATCTCATTTTGTTTTTGTGATTTAATCTGTGACAATGAATGGTTTTCTGTTGTAAACAAAAGCAGAATGTTTCATTTACTGTGGCAAAACTTTCAAAATACAGCAAGTGCTCATATGTTTGACCTGTGATGGCATTTTAGATCTAACTTTCTTACATCTGAGTCACTTGGTTCAAATTGATTACGTTAACCCCAAGGTTGCTGTATAGAAATTTGGTGATTCAGATGGCTACAGCTTTATAAATATAAATCCATTCACTGTTGTTTAGTGATCTTAAGGGCTGTTCACACTAGGAAACATTGTTGCAAACAAAGTTTGCATTTCCTGTCCAGACCTCAGTTATCGTCAGGATCCTCGTTGGTGCAGTAGCCTCTGTTCTCCACTTGGCTATTTTAATGCACTCGAGCAGGGATAACAGAAGAGAGATGGGTAATAAGGAGGGTAATATAGAAGTTTATAGAAAAAAGGAGTGTGTCATAACGACTTGCTTCTGGCAGAATTGAAAATAGATACATACATGCATGCACGTATACATACATAAAATAGATACATATACGCATCCATGATACATACATACATTGTACATGTATATAATACATTATATATGTGCATACTATATACATAATAACACAGAAACACTAAATGTTTTCCATTCTGGATGGGAAACAAATATACGGTAAAAAGTGTTTGCAAACTTTGTTCGCAAACAGTTTGCAAACAAACACTATTTCCTAGTGTGGACAGGCCTTTAGACTTATCTTTTTCAGTGTTCAATACTTAGAAGCAATCCCTGTTGTTCTAGTCTTTCAAGTGGCAAGACTTGGGTTAGCAAATGAGATAACAGGCCTACACCCTTGGTGTAATTATCTGCTCCCAAAATGCAAAAGGTCACCAATTATTAAAGACTCAAAATGAATGGGTAAGTGGATTTGAGGCTGAATACCACCAAAAATTATGATCAGCAATTTTCCAGTGTGGTCCTCTCTGTGATTCACATTGCAAAAGCAGTGAACATTATGATTTCAAATTGCCTGTTCAACCTTATTTGGTGCTGCAAGCTGTCTTTTTCATGCCACTGAAATATAAATCATCTGATGACATTGGGTGACTAAATATTGTTAGTACGGTTTTTGTGTATTTATTTTATTGGTGGGCTGATGAGATATTCAGCCTCCTTGAATGACTACCAGGGATAGGAAGCTTTGATGAAAAGTGAGAGGGATTCTTTGTTTAATGACATGCAGAACAAAATGAACGAAAGGAAAAGGGCAGAACTCCAGGTCTATAAAGCAAAACACTATACTCTGTTTTTTTTCCATCTGTCCATCCGCCTGTGGTGTTTTTGTATGGTAACACTGCGTCCCGGGCTTTAAATAGTTACGGTATGTGTAAATTTTAGGTAAATAAAAGGATATCAGGGTGTACATTTGCAACTGAAAAGTGTTTTGATAATTTACTGTATGCAAATTACACCGTTAATATTTGAAATAGGATATTGTCATTGTTGAATGTAAGCTGAATGTAACTATCCAAAGCCCGGGACGCAGTGTTACCATACGCAAACACCACAGGCGGATGGACAGATGGAAAAAAAACAGAGTATAGTAAACAGCAACCACAACAACACAGGACCTAATGAAAGTAGAAACGTGACTGAAAAATACAATTCTTCCAAAAATGCATTGGTGGGGAGCAGGAAAATCTCGGTCAATGTCTGGTTACTGAACTAAAACTAAATATTTTTAAAATCTCAACAGATAAAAATGCTTTTATGAAAATTGTAGTTGCAGAATAGAATAAAGAATTTAAGCCAAATATCAAGTGCTGGGACAGGTCATTCAGCGCTGTAAGGGAAATTGAAGGTTAAGAAAGTCTTAAAGGTGCAATAGGAGGAAAACCTCACAGTTGCACCATGAATCTATTGTTAGGATAGGGTGGCAAGTATGAAGAAAGAGAATATGAGTGGAAGTACAGTAAAAGGAATGAAAGGGGCTGCAGCTACGGGCAGAAGGGATGCTGCAAAAATGCTGAAGTAATGCCTACAGTGTCCTTCATGAGGTACACTGACGGCACTAACCCCCCTACGGAGAACTGTGTTTGTTTGTAGTACGAGTTGCATGTCGAAAGGTGGAAAGGATGTTGAATTGTTAAGGAACGCCCATATGTGCATTGGCTACATATCTGACAAATTTGGAAGCCTGGCATCCACCAATTCGCCCCGTAGGAGAGCAGTGCTGATAGTGCACCTCATGCGGTGCACTGTAGGCATTACTTTAAGGTTCTTTCCAGCGTCCCTTCGGCCCCTAGCTGCAACCCCTTTCATCCCTTTTACTGTATCTCCATTCATATTCTGTTTCTTCCATCTTACATTCCTCAACCCTCTCCTAACCAGTGATTCATAGTGCAACTGCGAGGTTTTCCTCCTGTTACATCTTTTAAATCTTTTTACTCTCAATTTCCATTTCAACGCTGAATGCCCTCATACGTACCAGCTCTTGGTCTTTGGGCTAAATTCTACTCTTCT
>NC_061095.1:48941213-48950937 GCF_015104395.2 Macrobrachium nipponense | reverse complement strand
ATTTATGCTTTTAAAACTTTTTTTCCATCAATGAAAAATGATTGAAATTATATGATATTTTTGAAAGTACTAATATTTTTGAAAAATTAACCATTTTCACTAGTCTCGAGTGTTCACGCGCCAATATCAAATACGATCATGCGATTGTCAATTAAGAACTGATTTTGACAACAGCATATGACGTAACCCAAACGAGATGGTTTTAAAAATGCATTCATTCTTTAGGTCCGCAATCTTCAATTTGCGTTTGTAATTTTATATCTATATATATATATATATATATATATATATATATATATATATATATATATATATATATATATATATATATATATATATATATATATATATATATATATATATATATATATATTTACATACATATAGTTTAGTAAAATTTAAGTTAATTTGTGAATAATCTCAGAGTGAAGCTGACTTACATTATTGTAAACTTAGTCATGTTTAATGAGTTTTTCATTTTATTATTTATTTATTTATTTTGAGAAAACAACGGCAAATATGCATTAGGCCATTGCATTAGTTGAAGTGATTTAACTGATTATAACCGAATAAGTTTCGATATAAGTATGCTAGGAAGTGGAAATTAACACTACACATCCCGGTGCGGAGCTATAATTTCTCGGTGATGTGCGGACTTTGCGGTAACCCTGGTCCGGCATCGCATTACAGACGACAGGCCCCACACTGGCCATGTCCGGTGCTGCACCCAGACGCGATTGCAGTCGGCCATTGCCTTCAATAGTGTCTTCACACTATGCGATTGTTTCCTGCATATAAGTGCGACAGCAGTAGACTTCCACAGTTCCACTGCTTCTGGCGTGATCGGGTGCATTGGGTATTGAAAACATTGAGGGATATAAATAGTGTTATTCCCGTTGCTGAATAACCACTTGTTCTATGCAACGAAAAAACACCATACAATAATAATAACAATAGTGTTATTCGTAAATAAGAAAGAACTACAGGTATGGATTGCTTAAGTATAAACTACTGAGAAATGATTTACTAAATGATTTGCTGTTTTTTTTTCATTAAGGTTACATTTACGTTTTGATACTGAAATTATTAGAAGGTTTATCGGCAGATTATTGATATAGAAGAGGACTTAAAGCTTTTGATTTCGATATATATGATTTTTTAGAAGTTTTTGTTATAGTTAACACTTACGTTTTACTTACATTAATTAATGAAACAGAGATATGGATTTTTTGTCATGTAAATAAAAGATTTGTTTTTATATAGATATATCAGTTTATACTTTTGTAAAATAGAGATGTTTCAGATAACACTAGTTGTTTTCATTTCTCCTTTTTAATTTCTATATGGAAAAGCAAATTTACAAGGAAAGGTCCATATTATTTCCTCTTACTTGATGGTAACTGCCAGTTGTGTGCTGGCGAAATATCATCTCTGAATGTCGTATTTCTTTTAGCGACTGGTCATGCAGATGTGACAAGAGTTCCTCAAAGGTTGTTTTAGACATTCTGAAGTAATTGCAAAATTTATCATTATCTCTCTTCAGCTCCTCGAAAATTGTGACAAAATGCAACCGTACAAGTGCCGTTTGTGTATTCAAAGGGTGTACCGAGTGATTCTAGGTTTTCTCTTCTTCTTTTTCTCAAATGTAATAAATAAAGACAATTTTCTCTTCCTGTATATGTAGTCACCACCACAGGCTGAGAGCAGACTGCAAAGCGCTTGTCAAAATTGGGTCACTTTGTGCGGCAGTCGGACAAATGTACGATTTGCGCAATTTTGTGTCGCATTTAGATCCGGCACCGCAATCGTATCTTGGTGCGACTAGAATCGCATAGTGTGAAAGGGCCCGATTCATTGCAGCAGAGGGAACGAACTATTGTGCGCGACGGTACCAGTATGGCTTATCTAATCCATGGAGATGGGTAGAGATGTTTAGTGCCGGAACTACTAGAAACAATTTAGCTGCTCCATTTATTGATGAACTGTGCTGATTGCTCGTAAAAAATATTCTTGAAAAGTCTGTTGTTATTGTTAGATTGAACGTACGACTGCCTGTACTTTATGCACATTTTCAAAGTAATATAAAGTAATTTACAATTTACACTAAAGACACAAGTTAAACTTCGGTAATGAGAATTCGTTTCTGGGAAATTGCTTTCTCGTTGTAACAGCCTATTAACGAACGAATAATGAGACCACAGGAGCTCGAAATGATTTTGTTTGAATTAGTATTTCTTATTAGGCTTCCATCCATGCAGACGATCTAAAAAGTCACATTTGAAGTTATTTACATGGTGTGTATATTCGTTCATTGTTTACCTTGGCGCGTTCGTGTTCAAATTTGTGCGTTTATTCTGGGATTGGGCCATCACTCGACCCGTCCCGGGACGCCAGAGGCGGGCCGTCGTCCCGCCCGTGGGACGCCCAGGCGGGCCGTCGCCCCCGCCCGGTCCCTGACGCCGGCGGGCCTCGCACCCGTCGGACGCCAGGCTCCCGTCGCCCGCCCGTCCCGGAGCGCCAGGCGGCCGGCCCCCCGCCCCTCCCGGGACAGGCGGCCGTCGCCCCCGCCCGACTGCGGTCCCCCGGGCTCCGGGCCCGCCCCCCGTACGTCCTGGCCCGGGCCCGTCCCGCGCCCGGGGGTCCCGCCCGCGCCTGGGCGCCGCGGGCCCGCAGCCTCCGGGGACGCCAGGCGGGCCGCGCCCGCCCGTCCCGGGACGCCAGCGGGCCGTCGGCCCGCCCCGTCCCGGGACGCCGGCGGGCCTCGCCGTCCCGGGACGCGGCGGGCCGTCGCCCGCCCGCCCGGACGCCTGGCGGCCGTCGCCCGGCCCTCCCGGACCCGTGGGCCTCGCCCGCCCGCCCGGGAGCCAGGCGGGCCGTCGCCCAGCCCGTCCCGGGACGCCATGCGGGCCGTCGCCCGCCGCCCACGCCAGGCGGGCCTCGCCCGCCCGTCCCGGGACGCCTGGCGGGCCGTCGCCCGCCCGTCCCGGGACACCAGGCGTCCGTCGCCCGCCCGTCCCGGGACGCCAGGCGGGCCGTCGCCCGCCCGTCCCGGGACGCCAGCGGGCCTCGCCCACGCGTCGCCCTCCCGGGACGCCAGGCGGGCCGTCGCCGCCGTCCCCGGGACGCCAGGCGGGCCGTCGCGTCCCGGGACGCCTGGCGGGCCGTCGCCCGCGTCCCGGGACGCCTTGGCGGGCCGTCGCCCGCCCGTCCCGGGACGCCAGGCGGGCCGTCGCCCGCCCGTCCCGGGACGAGGCGCCGCGCCCCAGCCCGTTCCCGGGACGCCAGGGCGGGCCGTCGCCCGCCCGTCCCGGGACGCCAGGCGGGCCGTCGCCCGCACCCGTGGAGGGACGCTCCCGGACGAGCGGGCCGTCCGCCCGCCCGTCCCGGGACGCCTGGCGGGCCGTCGCCCGCCCGTCCCGGGACGCCTGGCGGGTCCGTCGCCCGCCCGTCCCGGGACGCCAGGCGGGCGTCGCCCCGCCCGTCCCGGGACGCCTGGCGGGCCGTCGCCCGCCCGTCCCGGACGCCAGGCGGGCCGTCGCCCGTCGCCCGCCCTCCCGGGACGCCTGGGACGGGCGTCGCCCGCCCCGTCCCGGGACGCCAGGCGGGCCGTCGCCCGCCCGTCCGGGACGCCTGGCGGGCCGTCGCCCGCCCGTCCCGGGACGCCAGGCGGGCCGTCGCCCCGCCCGTCCCGGGACGCCAGGCGGGCCGTCGCCCGCCCGTCCCGGGACGCCAGGCGGGCCGTCGCCCGCCCGTCCCGGGACGCCAGGCGGGCCGTCGCCGCCCGTCCCCGGGACGCCAGGCCGGGCCATCGCCCGACCGTCCCGGGACGCCAGGCGGGCCGTCGCCCGCCCATCGAGCCTGGCGAGCCGTCCCGCCCGCCGTCCAGGACGCCTGCGGTCGCCCGCCCGTCCCACCCGGGACGCCTGGCGCGCGCCCGCCCGTCGCCCGCTGCCGTCCCTGACGCCTGGCTGGTTCCGTCGCCCGCCCGTCCCGGACGCCTGGCGGGCCGTCGCCCGCCGTCCCGGGACGCCTGGCGCGCCAGTCGGGCCCTCGCCCGTCCTGGACGCCTGGCGGGCCGTCCGGCCCGCCCGTCCCGTGGGACGCCTGGCGGGCCGTCGCCCGCCCGTCCCGGGACGCCAGGCGGGCCGTCGCCCAGCGCGTGCGGGACGCCTGGCGAGGCCGTCGCCCGCCCGACCCCGGGACGCCTGGCGGGCCGTCGCCCTCGCCCGTCCCGGGACGCCTGGCGGGCCGTCGCCCGCCCGTCCCCGGGACGCCTGGCGGGCCGTCGCCCCCGCCCGTCCCGGGACGCCAGGCGGGCCGTCGCCCGCCGTCCCGTGGACGCCTGGCGGGCCGTCGCCCGCCCCCCTCCCGGGACGCCCAGGCGGGCCGTCGCCCGCCGTCCCGGGACGCCGGCCCGTGCGGCCCGTCGGGAGCCCGCCCGTCCCGGGACGCCTGGCGGGGCCGTCCTCCGTCCCGGGACGCCAGGCGGGCCGTCGCGCCCGTCGGGACGCCTGCGGGCCGTCGCCCCACGCCACGGTCGACGCCATCGCCGCCCGCTGCCCGTCCGGGACGCCAGGCGGGCCGTCGCCCGCCCACCCGGGAACCCGACGCCGTGGGCTAGCCGTCGCCCGCCCGTCCCGGGACGCCAGGCTGGCGGGCCGTCGCCCGCCCGTCCCGGGACTGGCCAGGCGGGCCGTCGCCCGCACCCCGTCCCGGGACGCCAGGCGGGCCGTCGCCCGCCCGCCCTACCGCGGGTGGCGGGCCGTCCCGCCCGCCCGTCCCGGCCCGCTAGGGGCGGAGGCGGGCCGTCGCCCGCCCGTCCCACGGGCCACGCCTGGCGGGCCGTCGGGCCCGCCAGTCCCGCCCGACGCCTGGCGGGCCGTCGCCCGCCCGTCCCGGGACGCCAGGCGGGCCGTCGCCCGCCCGTCCCGGGACGCCAGGCGGGCCGTCGCCCGCCCGTCCCGGGACGCCTGGCGGGCCGTCGCTCGCCCGTGGGACGCCAGGCGGGCCGTCGCCCAGCCCGTCCCGGGACGCCAGGCGGGCCGTCAGCCCGTCGTCCCGGGACGCCAGGCGGGCCGTCGCCCGCCCTCCCGGGACGCCAGGCGGGCCGTCGCCCGCCGTCCCGGGACGCCAGGCGGGCCGTCGCCCGCCGCACGGGACGCCTGGCGGGCCGTCGCCCTGCCCAGTCCCGGCCCCCGCCCTGGACGCCGGCGGGGCCGCCCGTCCCGGGACGCTGGCGGGCCGTCGCCCGGCCCGTACCCGGGATGCCTGGCCGGGCCCGTCGCGCCGCGTCGCCCGCCAGTGGGCCGTCGGGCCCGCTCGTCCGGTTGGGACGCCTGGCGGGCCGTCGCCCGCCCGTCCCGGGACGCCTGGCGGGCCGTCGCCCCCTCCGGGCGCCGCGGGCCGCGCCCGCCCGTCCCGGGACGCCAGGCGGGCCGTCGCCCGCCCGTCCGGGACGACGGGTCCCTGGCCCGGGCGTCCGCGCCCGTCCCGGGACGCCTGGCGCGCCGTCGCCCGCCCGTCCCGGGACGCCTGGCGGGTAGCCGTCGCCCGCCCGTCTCGGGACGCTGGCGGGCCGCGCCCGCCCGTTCTGGGACGCCTGGCGGGCTGTCGCCCGCTCGTCCCGGGACGCCTGGCGGGCCGCGCCCCCGCCGTCCCGGGACGCCTGGGCGGGCCGTCGCCCGCCCGTTCCCGGGACGCCTGGGCGGGGCATCGCCCGCCCGTCGGGACGCCTGGCGGGCCGTCGCCCCGCCCAGTTCCCGGGACGCCGGCGGGCCGTCGCCCGCCCTGTTCCCGGGACGCCAGGCGGGCCTCGCCCGCCCGTTCCCGGGACGCCAGGCGGGCCTTGCCCGCCCGTTCCCGGGACCCAGTGGCGAGCTTTGCCCGCTCCCTATAGAGAGTAACACCTCTGCTAACCTTAGAAACAGAATATGCCACTGAATCCTTTCAATTCTCCAGGCCTCTCTCATCCTCTGCTTCTTCTCGCATGCAGACTCTCTCTGATCTCTCTTCTTATCTTGCACTCCCACAAAGCTTACTGAAGTCTTTGCTCTCCTCTGACGTCCGAATCTCCTCAATCCTCGCTTATCCTTGCACTCCACAAATCTTCTCTGAAGACTCTGCTTCTTTCCTCTGACGCTCCCTGAATCTTCTCTTTCTGCTTCTCTGCACAATCTTTTCTCAATGTTTCCCTTCTCCTGCCCTTCCCCCAATCTTCTCTCTCTCCTCTGCTTCCAATCTTGTCCACTCCACCAATCCTTTCATTTTCCTTTTTTTCCTTTCCCTTTCACCAATCAATAAAACTCTTACAAAACGATTATATATTATTTCCGGATACTTTCATTTCCTTCAACCATTAACAAACCACACTTATTACATATAAACATCAAACCTTCTATATAGTACACTTCAAAAACTTTCATCAAATACAAACCTTTACTTTTCTCAATCATAAAATCAAGTATTGCACTTCACTCTTAAAAATCCATTCCAAACTAAAATCAATTCTAACACATGCATTTATCAAACAAGTCCTTTCAATTCCAGTTAAAACTCCAATTATTATACTAAATAACAAAATTTGCTAAAAAAATTCATTGTGTAAATGAAAATCGTACTTTCTAGATAAACTTTATTGATTTCAATAAAAAAAAAAAAAATTTCCATACAACAAACATCCTCCTCAAATTTTTCACATCTGATCCCTCTTCACAAGGCCAGCTTAGACTTGGTCGCTCCATTCCTTGAACATGGGACAGCTGCTCCTTCATTTTCCACTTCTCCTTCTCCACGCATCTCTAATTCCCAGGCAGCTTCTTCACCTGGCAAACCAATTTCTCCTTCGCTCCTGCACCTCTCCAACTTCATCTTCCAACTGGTCGTTCGGTTCGCCCTGACACCGCTCTTCCTATCCAGCCACTTGAAGCCATGATTTCCTTCCTCTCGGAGGCACCTCAGCTCCTTTCTCTTCAGTTTTGCAACCTCAACTTCACAATGGAGTCCACACCTTTCTTCCTAAGGTCTTCCACTTTCTTCTGCAGGAGCTCGAACCTGACCTCGGCGTTTTTCCTGTCCGATTAGCGCTTTTCGGTCGCGTCTTTTCGTTCCTGGACGAGCCTCGCCATCCGCGCCGCTTCTTCGTCTATATCTGCAGGTCCTTCTCCTTCTGTCGTAGCAGTTTCTCTTTCCTCTCAACCTGCCAGTTGCCTCTGGCAATTTGCACTGTCGGTTCCCTTATCCTCTCACATACGGCATCTTTGTGTAATCCATCAACTGCTCATTTTCTTCTGTGTCTTGACAATCTTGTCTTCCAGCTGCTGTTTTTCCATCTTCACTTGATCCTTCTCCTTCACAAACAACGTCTCACCTTCGAATAAGTGGGCCCTTTCTTGCCAGGCCTGTTCTTGCAACACCTCCTCAGTTATCTGCATCACACGAGTGCTTTCTTCCTTTCCGCCCGCCGCCTGAATCTCTTCATTGTAGTCAAGCCTCTGTTGCAGCTCAAAAATTATCCTGTCCAAGTTCACCTGCTGCCTCTCTCTGGTACTGGATGGTGTCTCCGCAAGGCCGAAATTCTCTCCTTCAATTCCATTTCCTTGGGCTCTTCACCTCCATCATCAGGAATTACGAGGACCTCACCAGTCAATAGGCAGCCTATAAACACTCATCACTATCCTTGCGTCACACTTCTCTCCGTATTTCAAACAACATCTACACAACAACGTCACACAACAGCTGCTGCCAAGGCCAGGTAAGGCCACATTTTCTTCAAACTGGAATACCCACTTCATATACTCTCCTCTATATCTCTCGCTTTTTCCTTGATTTTCAATATTTTACAAGAGATATTTCGATTTATCGAAATATAGCAAGAAACATTCTGAAAGATTTTTAATCATGCCTTGTAGGTTTTATAAATTGCTGCAATTCTCTCTCTCTCTCTCTCTCTCTCTCTCTCTCTCTCTCTCTCTCTCTCTCTCTCTCTCTCTCTCTCTCTCTCTCTCTCGGGATCTTTTTGCAGTATCTTTTTTGTTTGGTCTCTTATCGTCTTATCTATTAAAATATATTTAGGGATTTTCCTTTATTTACCTTTTTGTCTACAAGAACAACAATACTAACTACAGGCGGGCAATTGGAACTGAGCAAAAATGACCATTTTTTTAAGCTACGTTTTATTTTTATTGAATTTAACAAAATAACTAAAAGATATCATTCTAAATGAATTAGCCGAGACATCAAGAGAAATAATATATATTATATATAATAATCAACTTCTCAACCATAATGATTTTCAAACACTATAGGTAAGTTTTAAGATTTTAAATTTATATCATATGGATACAAAGAAAAGGTAAAACGAAATTTAATTATACTCAATTTTGTCCTATATAAAAGTGAAAATCAGATATAAAGGAGTACAATTTTATTAGAGCATAACCTGATTCCTAAATTGAAATCCAATATAGAAATAAAGTAGAAAATCCAAACAAACCTATTTCTATATAAGGCGACGCATTTGGTGTGAATGCATCCTTAGACAAATGTAATTAATATGTTTAATACGGATCATAATGACAACAACTAAATACTGTGCCTCTCAATGATGTGTAACGAAGAAACTGTTGCAATTTAAAAACAATTACGAATCAATAATGTCGTCAAATAATAAATACAATGAAAACGACATGACTTGTAAGGTTAAGAAAATGAATTGCAGAAGCGTGCTTGATAAAGAAAAAAAAATATCTGCGTAAAACACGTTCCAGGGAAATCAAATACATAACCCACACTTCTGTTACATCATATAAACTGTAGATTCCATACCTGATCGTCTGTGTGAGGTCACAGTGCAGATGGAGGTTGGACATCCTACTCATTGTATATTATCATACTAATAATAATGATAAAATATTGACACTAGCTCACGTGTTTTTGTTATGTTCCTTTTACTTGATTACCAGTTAATGCAAATGTTTTGGAAGACCATGCATATTTCAAAGGTTTAAGTGAAAAGTTAAATTTATAGTATCTCAAAATTAAATGAAAAAAAAACAGTTATATTGGTTCAAAGTTTATCTGCCAGATTGTCGAAAAAGTGATGTTTTTTTCAGTTAACATTTAGTCAAACTGAAATAAAGCCTTTAAATTTTGAAATATAGAAGGCTTTGTAAATATCACTACTTTATTTTTGTTTATTTTGAAAATAAAGGAATTACAAAACGCGCTTCATTCCAAGAAAATAAGGGAAAACAGATTAAAGGTAATAAAGTTGAGACAGAATAAGAGCACAGCAGTTAAGAAAACTAAGCCTGGAATATTTAAAGGGGGGTCCAAAAGTAGAAGAAATAAGCCCCCTGATAGAATTAGTGGAGCTAAAAGCTGCAGTCTACGAATGGCCATATACTAGTCAACTAATTTGCGCAATGTAAAGGTAGAAGCTAGTGGTTCCTAAACCCCTCCCTAAAAGACAGGAAATTGGTCAGGGAACGGCAAGGACCACGGCAGTTGACTCACAGGAGAGAAAAAGTTAAATTCCTACAATAACATATTAACTCTTTTACACATTAGAATTAGCTATAACTACATCGGCACTAGAAAACTACTTTGGTTCTTGAAACACAGAATTGATTTTAAGTTATTTTTCTATTACAATGCATTTCTTGAAAACAAGGATGAAAATATCCTTACGAAAAAAAATTATAGTAAAATGATAATAACTGATATT